>NW_018743792.1:6611023-6802077 GCF_001683475.1 Chenopodium quinoa
TAGTTCAACATGGAATTTAGGGTTAAAGTTCCAATCATTTAAACATTTAAAGATTAGATCATTAACATACTAGGAACTTAAAATTACACATTCACAACAAGTATTCACACATTAATGCAATTTATTCGCATAATTGTGAAAAACAAGTTTATGTGATAAAGAACATATAAAATTAAGCACATATTATAACTTCATAATCATGCTTAAAAGACATTTAAATTGCAGTAGATTAGGGATGCAATAATGCATTTAATCTACCCTTGACATGCTTGCATTAATCAAGGCATAAAAGATTTAAAAATTTCGTTCGAAATGAAAAAACCCTCAAAAAAACTGGGTTTCTAGTTCGAATTTGGCTTCTGAAAAGGTCTCGAAGAGGGTTGAAACAGATCCAGAATATCGATTCCACCCAAAAAACACTATTTTTGACCCAAAATCTGGGTTCGACAGCCAAACTGAGAAAAAATACGAGTATTAAAATTAATTAAACAAGCTTCTAATCCAATTAGAAAAGCAAAACAAGAATTTAAATCCACTTTAAAACACCTTAATTAATAAATAATTGCAATAATTAAAAGGAGCGCAGCTCCAATACCGCTGTAGGGTTTCGTAGTGACCCTCACTACGCGGAAAGAAACCCCCCAACACCCGCCCCGATAAATAAAGCAATTAAAGCATACAAAACATAATTAACACACAATTAAAAGAAGAAGGGATAAAGAATTATACCCTAGATGCGTGCTTCGCTCGCTAATAAAGCTCTTACTTCAACCTCGCAAATGCAAGGCCTTCGACGGTTCGTACCCTCGAACCTAACCCGATCGTCCTAAGCCCTGAAGGTTAGTCGGGACCCGGACAAAATATAAGCTTTGGAGTTTTACGAACTTAAGGTATTCTAACAATGGAGATGCCTATATAGTTCCACTCAAGTGTGTTCTTTCCCAAAATGCCAAAGCCTTGGTATTTATAAGGAAATGAACCCTTGGATTTCATTCTCTAACCAATGTGGGAGAATGAGAAAATGTGATAATTTATTTAATTCTAAATTAAATAATTAATCAAAGCAATCACAATGCAACAAGTGTCAAGGGGAGAGAGAGAGTTAGGTGAGGACCAAAACCAAGGGGGGACCATTTCCTTCCTCCCCAAGGCATGCTCCAAGCATTGGTCCCCACCTCTCACAAATCGGCATCACCAAGGGCTGCTGGGCTGGCTGCCAGCTAGTACGCCAGACTGGCAGAGCCAGCATGCATCGACCCCAGCCAGCACATGCTCGCTGCATGCTGCTGTGCTAGGTGATGCCTTCGATGCTGCTGCTTGCTACGCGCTGGGCGCTGCTAGCGAGCTGCCGCTGCCCAGTCAATACATATGCACACGCACAACCATGTTAGCTGGTGTGTGGTGCTGCTGCCTGCCCCTTCTCGCACACACTCGCATAGCAAGCATGCGTGATGCTAGCGAGCCACGCATGCTGGGCATTACCTCGCCAGCCACGCGCACAAGCATGCGATTCTTCGTGCTATGCTAGCGATGCTGCGATGCCATGCATGCACTCGTACACACGCATAGGCCTAGCCATGCGATAGGCTGTGATGTGTGCTGCGATGGTGCGACAGCCCTAGGCACACGCACAGACACGCAAGTGCCTAACACTGCGATGGTGCTGTGCTTGTGCGATGGGCTGCAATAGTGATGCTATGCCATGTGAAGGCTGCGATGGCATCTAGGCACCCAAGCACACATGTTGCGGTGGTGCTGTGCCATGCGAAGGCACGCACACACGCAAGCATGCAGCTGCGATGGGCTGCCTTGTGCGCCTAGCACACATGGCGCGCCTAGAACACACATGGTGCGCCTAGCGCACACATAGTGTGCCTAGGCTTGCGATGAGCTAGCCTAGCCTGGCACTTCACATGGCTAGGCCAATGTGATGCTACGGCTATGCTCGTACTTGTTGCTTGTGATTTTGCGACACTCTGTCGCGACGCCCTAGGCTCGATATCCGACGTCTGTGTTCGTAAAACTCCGACGACTCATTGAATCCTTCGGATTGATTCGTTGTTTCTGATCGGTTGTTCGATTGGGTTGGACCCGAAGGGTTCAGTTAAGATTAAGCTGTAATATTAATTGTACCTTAATATTACTAATCGGAAGCGGCCTCCACCTTGGCATTCCGATCACTTGATCTTACCAAAGAATTAGCTCTGTAATAATTTTGAACCCTCTATCAGAATAATACACTTGTTGGAAGGACACCATTCCTTTAGTCTTTCTACCTAGACGTAGTTCCGGCTGACAATCATTAGTTATTAATAGAATTTACCGATTGAGTCGATTTTGCCCATATTTGCCTTTGATATAATTTACTTCAATTTTCACTTCAATTTTTGCACATTTTCAAGTATGCTCGTACAAATCTTTTTCTTTTAGCCAAGTGACTCAGCATATGCGGTATACCGGATGCATTGGCTTTACCTGCCCCTGGACGATTGTTTGCTTGATATTGCACAACCCTAGGCAGGCAGCCGTCCAATGAAGCATCCGAACGGATAGACATACGGTCATTGACCAAATTTAAAGTAGAATTATTCTCTAAGTTGGATGAGCAGACGGTGTCGGCTAGGGCCAACCTAGATTATTCGTTTAACCAGATGCGAGTTACCCTTTGGGTAATCTGCCATCGCCGTTTGTTAAGATGCAGGCGGCCATTGGCCGGGCGTAGGCATCATAACCAGGTTATGAATTAGCTGCTAAGGTTTTGACCTTGCTTAATTTGGATTTGTAACCGGCTGTAGTGCCTTTGGGAAAGGATCGGTTATGTTTGACCAAGATATCAGTTACCGTTTGTGTTTTTGAAGCAACGACCGATTGTATCTAGGTTTTGAATTAGTCAAACGGCCGTGAGTTATCTTTAACCTAGATAGTCAGTTAAAGCCACTTAAGTAGTGATTTATAGAACAATGTACCACCCAAATGGGAGATGCTCTCTTCGACGAATTCACCCAAATGGCCGTCGCCGGTTGCCCGCTCATGTTGAAGTAGGCGGTTTGAAGACTATCCGGCCATTGGCCTTGTAAATAGCTACTAAGTTTGGGACTTAGCTTGTATCTACTCAAGTTACAGCAAACGTATGCCCGGTTGTGCATTGCACAGATGGGACTTTGAACAAGAAAACATAAATAAAGCATCTTTTCATTAACATACTCTATTTACAAAGATTTACAAGTCTTTAGAGGTAGTACTTTTTCAACTTATCTACATTCCAAGTTCTGGCTAGCTACCTGCCGTCTGGAGTTTCCAAGCGGTAGGTGCCGCCTCTAACTTCTTCAAAAATCCGGTAAGGGCCTTCCCAATCGGGGGTTAGCTTTCCTAGCTCATTGGCCCTACCGGTGGCCTCCCATTTCCTTAACACAAAGTCCCCCACTTTCAAGGGTCGTTTTTGCACTCTTCTGTTGTAGGCTCTCGTCATTCTCAGATGGTATATCTCATGACGCAAGGCGGCATTGCCCCTGTGCTTCGGGAGTGAATCCAATGGTAGACGCTTGGCCTCCCAATTAGCCTCTTCATCATAGAGCATGATTCGAAGTGTCAGCTCGTAACGTTCAATAGGCGGGACGGCTTCAGTGCCATATGTCATGGAAAACGGGGTTTCACCCGTTGCCCCCTTTTCAGTTGTTCTGATGGCCCATAGGACATGAGGCAACTCATCTGCCCATAAACCGCCAGCCCTCTCAATTTTCTACTTAATGTCGTTTGAGATGAGCTTGTTGAAGGCTTCAACCTGGCCGTTTGCTTGGGGACGGCCAAATGATGCAAAACAATGTGAGATCCCTTGATATCTCAACCAGCTCTTGAGGGTAGGCGTTTCAAATTGAGGGCCATTGTCAAAAACCATAGACATGGGTACCCCAAACCGGGTGATGATGTTCCTCCAAATGAAGGAGATGACATCCTTTGTCTTAATGCCCTTAACTGCCTCTGCCTCAACCCATTTGGTGAAATAACCTATAGCAACTAGGACGTACATCCGTCCGCCTATAGCAGGCGTATATGGACCAAGGATGTCCATGCCCCATTTTGCAAATGGAACCGGGCTGTAGATGCCCGTCAAATAAGTGGCCGGACGGTGTATGAGTTTGCCAAACTTTTGACACTTATCACACTTCTTCACCATTTCCATGGCGTTTGCCTCAAGAGTGGGACAAAAGTAGCCCTGCCGCCTGACCCTTTTTGCTAGAGTTCTGCCGCCTGATGCACAAAAGCCCGAGTGCAGATCCTCTAGAACTTCTTTTCCCCTTTTAGGGGTAACACATTTCAGCATCGGCTGGAGGTAACCCTTCCTGAAGAGTTCTCCATTATGTTTTTCAAAACTTGTGGCTCGCTTCTTCAATGTAGCCGCTTCTGAAGGGGCATCCGGCAGAGTGTCGTCTGCCAGATAAGCCCGGATGGTATCCAACCAGGTCTAGCTTCGGTCAAGAACTCCAACGGGATCATGTTCAATAATTCTTTTTTCCATGACTTCCCAAAAGACTGACCTAGGCGTGTCACAAGAGGCGAATGATGCCAGCTTAGATAGCACATCCGCGTGATTATTTTCTGACCTTGGCACCTGACTTAGATGAAATTCGTCAAGTGACCCGGCCTCGTCTTTGACCGCCTGCAGATATTTGATCATAGTGGGATGGGTGGCTTCGTAGTCACCATGGTATTGGCTAACGATCAACTGTGAGTCAGAACAGGCGTCAACCTTTATTGCCCCTGCCGCTTTACACTTGCGGATACCGGCTAGTAGGGCCTCATATTCCGCCTCATTATTTGAGACTTGGAACTTAAACCGCAGTGCATATTTATATTTGTCCCCTTCCAAAGACTTGAAAATTACGCCTGCACCACAACCGTTCATAGTAGAGCTCCCGTCTACATATACCTTCTAAACCTGATCAACATTTTTCGGCTGAACCGGTCTTGTCATTTCTACAATGAAGTCGGCGAACGCATGACCTTTCACTGTCTTTCTTGGTTCGAAAGTTATTTCTAGACTTTGCATTTCAATAGCCCATTTGAGCATTCTGCCGGATGACTCTAAGGTTGTCATTGGCTGCTTGAGGGGTTGGTCTGTATAGACCACCACCGGATGTGCCAAGAAGGAAAGTTTCAACTTCTTGATTGCCATCAAAAGAGCAAGGCCAAATTTTTCAACCAAGGGATACCGTAGCTCAGCATTTCAAAGAACATGGCTAATGAAATAGACCGGGAGCTAAATGTCGTCTCTCTCAGCTAGGAGAACGACACTGAGGGCATGATCTGAGACGAACAAATACATATAGAGAACCTCTCCTGCTAGAGGGCTAACCAACCGTGGCAATGAGTGAAGGTGCTCTATCAATTTCTAGAATGCCACCTCAGCATTTTCCCCCCCATTAGAATCTAGTCTTCTTTTTAATTGCCTGGAAGAAGTAGAGGCACTTGTCACCTGACCGGCGTAGGAATCTCCCCAATGCCGCCAGACGACCAGTAAGTTTTTGAACTTCCTTGAAAGTACGGGGTGACTTCATGTCAACTACCGCCTGTACGCCTCTATCCCCCTTTGATCAATCAAGAATTTGATAAACTTCCCAGACTCAACACCAAAGACACACTTCTTGGGATTAAGCATGACCTTATGCCGCCAGAGGGTGGTGAAGGTTTCTCGGAGGTCAGCAAGGTGATCCATCTGCTGCTTAGATTTGACTATCATGACATCAATGTATGCCTCTACATTCCTCCAAATTTAATTAATGAAGACTGTATTAATCATTCGTTGGAAAGTAGCAGGCGCATTCTTCAGCCCAAACGGGATCATCGTATAATAGAACAACCCTTGATCAATGACAAATGCCATCTTCTCTTGATCGTTTTTCCACAAGGGTATCTGATGAAAGCCTGAGTAGGCGTCCATGAAGCTCATCAAGGCATGACCGGCTGTAGAGTCGACCAGACTGTCGATCTTTAGAAGTGGATAGATATCCTTCGGGCATGCCTTGTTCAGATCTGTGTAATCAACACACATCCGCCAGGTACCATTCGGCTTCTTAACAAGGACAACGTTTGCTACCCAATCCGGGTAGTAGCATTGCCGAATGAACTCGGCATCCATCAGCTTCTTGACCTCGGCGGCAGCCGCCTGAGATCTTTCCTCACCGTGATTTCTCTTCTTTTGCCTAACCGACTTCATTTTTGGATCCACGGCGAGTTTGTGGATAGCAAGAACCGGGCTGACGTCTGGCATCTCTTCCACTTCATAGCCAAAAATGTCTTTGAATTTTTCAGCAGTTGGTGCATATCTGCACCCAACTTGGCAGAAGCAACTGTCCCCACCTTGACGGTTCGTTCCAGACGGTTGTCGTCAAGAACAATGTCATTATTCTCGACGCCGGCAAGGGACGGAGATCGTATGGTCGTTCCCCGATCAGTGATTGTTATTGCTTTTCTTTTTTGACGGCCACCAAGTGGTCCGCCTTTCTCTATTTTCCGGCTTCTTTGGGAGCAGGCGCGGCTTCCTTGATGTCATCAAGGTCAATGGGTTCCTCGCCTTGGCCGGCTGTGACCACAATAGGCTTGACGTCTGATCCCCATTCAGGGAACCCACCATCCCATCATCCCTCTCAAATTTCAGCAGCATGAGGGATGGGATGATGACTGCCTTGGACTCGTTGAGGGTTGGACGCCCCAAAATCAGATTGTAGGCAGTCAATTCCTCAACCATCAAGAACTTAACGACCATGTGTCGTCCCTCCCCCTTTTCTCCTAGCCGCATGGGTAGGTCAATCCTCCCCGCCGGATGCGCTAACTCCTCCCCCAAAACCTACTAATGGGTGAGAGACTTTGTGCATGCTGCTAGGCTTGTACTTGAGCTTCGTCAAGCATCGATAGCTGATAAGGTCAGACGAGCTCCTGGTATCAATGAGGAACCGGCCCACTCGTTGGTTGGCAACCCTACACTCGATGACTATAGGATCATCATGAGGCCGCCTAACCTTGCCCCGGTCCTTCTCAGAGATAATGACCTCAGGGAAGGTGTCTTTCGACGCTTGGCCCTCATCCACTGAGTTGACCTCCAACTTTCTAATGTTGTCCTTGGTGCCCCGGATGGTTGGATCCCCTGCCGCGAAACCGCCTGCTATAGTAAAGATTTTCTCTTCATCAATGTCAGAGCTTATAGCAAGGTTGTACGGCTTCTTGGACGGTTGACCACTGCTTGTTCTGGGGTTACCCTTGGACTTCAGTATATAGGACTTCAAAGCCCCCTCACAAGCCAGACGATCTAGTAACCGCCTGAGGCTATAGCAGCCATTAGTGTCATGGCCTATATCTTCATGGAAATGACAATACTTGCTCTTGTCCCGGTTTTTGATGGGACTTTTCAATGCAGTCGATTTCTTAATGGTCAACTGGTCTTTAATCTCCATGAGGACGGAGGAGCAGTCCTTGTTGAACTCGTAGTTGGGGACGTACGGCTTCAACTCTTTCTTTTTCTTTTGGGACAGCTGACCAGAATTGTCCGCCACCCAAACTTCTTTTCTTTTCTTGCTCTCTTTATTTTTAGCAGGCTGAGCTAACCAGCTCTCTTTTTTGTCGGACTTCTTAGGGTCCAACGGCTGCTTGATGGAACAGAGCTCTGTCGCCTGTATATAGGCTTCGGCTTCCATCAAAGCTTCTTGGAGGGTAGCCACCCTCTTTCTGACGAGGTTGAACTTAAAGGTTGACCCGTCTTTCAGACCCTTGAAGAAGTCTGTGTAGGCAACTACTTCACACAGCCCTTGAACCTAAATTCTCATCAGATTGAACCGCCTTACATAGGACCTTAGCCCTTCTCTATCTCCTTGCTGAATAGCTCCCAAGTCAAGACTTGTCTTTTTGGCGGGGATGTTCATAGAGAAGTTGGACGCAAACAAGTATGCAAGCGTCTTGAAATTATGCATGTAGGGTGATCCATATGGCATGTATGGCTGTTGGGGCACATACGGAGCCTGTTGGATGATCTGAGGGCCAATACGTACGGATAAGCCGCGTGATTGATGTAGGGTTTCGATGTGACCCGACGCTTCAACTGCGGTATAGGTAGAAGGAGCTGGTACGGAAAAACCATGACAAGAATTATACCTTTGACGCGTGCTTCGCTCCCAAGGAGCTCTTACTTCAAAATCCCGAAAAGAAGAGATCTCCAACGGGTCGTATCCTCGACCCGACCTGAGCGTCCTAAGTCTTGAAGGTTAGTCAAGACCCGGACAAAATAACTATGAGTTTTAAGAATCAAAGGTTTACTCTTTTCTAGAGTTGCCTTTTTAATTCCACTCAAGGTTGTTTCAAATCCCAATACCAAGCTTGGTATTTATAGGGAAATGATCCCTTGATTCTCATTCCCCAACCAATGTGGGAGAATGTTATATTTGTCAATTAATTTATTTCTAAAATAAATCAATAAACAAATGCAATCACAATTCGACAAGTGTCAAGGAGGGAGAGAGTGTTAGGTGAAGACCGTGGAGAGGTGGGGGGACCAATGCCTTGCTCCCCAAGGCTTTCCCAAAGCCTTGGTCCCCACTCTCCTCATAAACCGCCTCACCCTAGCATGCTGCCCAGCTGCCAGCTAGCGTGCCAGCTGGTTGTGCCAGCTAGCCCAGCATGCTAGCACAAGCGCAGCAGCATCGCTGATGCTCGCTGGTGCGTGCTGGCGCTGGCGCTGGTGCGTGTTGCCGCTGCTTCCAGCATCCCTCGCATCCTCGCTACTCGCATGGCCCAGCATGCGTGCTGCTAGCGAGCCACGCATGGTGGCCTCTTGCCACGCACCGCACTCCCACACCATGCGCACCACGCATCTCTTTCGCACACAATGCCTAGCATGCGTGCTGCTAGCAAGCCACGCATGCTGCCTAGCATCATGTTAGGGTTGCGACAGCGCCTAGGCATGATGCTAGGGCTGTGCTGGCGCGCCTGGTGCTAGCGATAGCAAGCCATGGTGCCTAGCATCATGCTAAGGCTGCCATGGCGCGCCTAGTGACTATGATGAGCTAGCCTAGCCTAGCTATGGCTACGCTCATACTTGTCGATTGTGATTTTGCGACGCTCGGTCTCGACGCCCTAGGCTCGACTTCCGACGTCTGTATTCGTAAAACTCTGTCAACTCATTAAATCCTTTCGGATTAATTCGACGTCTCGGATCGAAGATTCGATTGGGTTCGACCCGAAGGGTTCAGTTAAGATTAAGTTGTAATATCAATTGTACCTTGATATTACTGATCGGAAGCGGCCTCCACCTAGGCATTCCGATCACTTAACCTTACTGAAGAATTACCTCTGTAATAATTCTGAACCCTCTATCGAAATAATACACTTGCTGGAAGGACACCATTCCTTTCAATCTCCCACTTGTCCTTCCGGACAAGTGTGCATATTGTGTATAGCTCATTTCCTTTGTCACTTAATGTTTCTTCGTGAACTATAAGGTAAGATTCCTTGTCATCCTTATTACGTTCAGAAGTGTTTCTCGATCTCCAAGTTTGACTATCAAATAAGCAGATGATTTCTAAAATCCATCTGAGCATGGCCATGCATTTTACAGTCTCACTCTTCGAGCGGCCTTTTAAACAAGAAAACATTTTCCCTATTGTTAGTAGGGGGACAATCCCAGTCTTGTATTGTAAGTTCTTCTTACTAAGAGGACATAGACTCCCGAGTGTTCCCGTTATGATCCCTAGTTACGGCAGACGTTAGGAAACATCAAAGAGCCTAGTACTCAAAGAAAACTTCACAGTACTCATGGTCTGAGGAAATAAGTTCCGATAGCCATAATGAGAAATGTACTTATGACAAAATTTAATTTCCTAAAGTACTCTCATAGGTCTTATCCAGTACAGTTCCAAACTGTACCTGTGCAAATGATTTATGACTGTCACGTCCTCGCAGCACAAGAAACGATGCTGTAAATCATACTACACACTAATCTATTGCGGTCATCAATCGTCCATCTGTTAGACGACCTCGATTAAGGATACTTTTCGATTTAATATTCAATGTTCACTTAACAGGTGTTTCTTTATCCAAGACATGGTCTTGATACCCTGTTTTGAATATTTTCGTAAATCGAATGGACTCATTATTTAATTCTAAACCACAATTAAATAGTAATGGAGTGAATGATAATTTTGCATAAAAATTAATTACTCCATTAATGAATGGTTTTAGTACAGTGTCTTACATTAAATCAACCCTGTTTAATTAAAACACTTGTACAGGGAATATCAAAGCCAGTCTCCAACATGCTTGATTCCCATTGCCTCAACGCGTTTGTTGTGTTTCACTTGAGGCAAAGGTTTAGTTAAAGGATCGGCTACATTATCATCCGTGCCGATCTTACAAATTCTGATTTCCCCTTCGGATTTCCATTCCCTTATCATGTGAAATCGACGTTGCACGTGTTTGACCTTCTGGTGTTCTCTCGGCTCTCTGGCCTGAGCGATAGCTCCATTATTATCACAATAATGGTCTATCGGTCCCTTGATTGAGGGTACAACACCAAGTTCACTGATGAACTTGCGAATCCAAACAGCTTCCTTGGCAGCTTCCGAAGCGGCCAAGTACTCGGCTTCAGTTGTAGAGTCTGCAGTGGTGCTCTGCTTGGCACTCTTCCAGCTGAACGCTCCTCCATTCAGACAGAATACATATCCCGACTGTGACTTGAAGTCATCTCTGTCAGTCTGGGAGCTAGCGTCGGTGTAACCTTCAACAACCAGTTCTTTGTGGCCTCCATACACCAGGAATTTATCCTTGTTCCTTTTCAGGTACTTAAGGATATTCTTAGCCGCAGTCCAATGCGCCTCTCCTGGGTTTGATCGGTATCGACTTGTTGCACTCAGGGCATACGATACATCCGGCCTTGTACATATCAAGGCATACATGATCGTTCCGATTAGCGAAGCATATGGGATCTGATTCATTCTTTCTCGCTCAACAGGTGTCTGTGGACACTGTTTCTTGCTGAGAGTTATGCCATGGGACATGGGTAAATGCCCTCTTTTGGTATTTTCCATGTTGAATCGAGCCAGTAACTTATCAATGTAAGTACTCTGGCTTAATCCAATCATCCTCTTAGATCTATCCCTGTAGATCTTGATTCCCAATATGTACTGTGCCTCTCCTAAGTCCTTCATTGAAAATCACTTTACGGACTCCAACAGTTTTGTGCTGTACCCAATGAGCAGTATGTCATTCACATACAGGACTAGGAATGCAATATCACTCCCACTGACCTTCTTGTATACACAAGACTCATCTGGATTCTTGATAAAACCAAACTTGCTGATGGCTTCATCAAATCGCAGATTCCAACTCCTGCTGGCTTGCTTTAGTCCATAAATGGACTTCTTCAGCTTGCAAACCTTTCCAGCGTTGCCTGGATCGACAAAACCCTCTGGTTGTGTCATATACACAGTTTCTTCCAAAATCCCATTAAGGAAGGCGGTTTTGACATCCATTTGCCATATTTCGTAATCGTAATATGCAGCAATCGCTAGGATAATCTGGACGGACTTTAGCATTGCAACTGGTGAAAAAGTTTCATCATAGTCAATCCCGTGGACTTGTCTATAACCTTTTGCCACCAGTCTAGCTTTGTATACCGATACATTTCCATCTTTGTCTGTCTTCACTTTGAAGATCCATTTGCAACCAATGGGTGTATAACCCTCGGGCAAATTCACCAAGTCCCAGACTTGATTTTCAGACATGGAGTCCATCTCGGATTTCATGGCCTCTTGCCATTTTGCAGAGTCGGGGCTCGTCATAGCTTGCTTGTATGTCGCCGGCTCATCACCATCCATAACTAGGATGTCCTGATCATCAGTTAAGACAATACCGAGGTATCTGTCTGGTTGAGATCTTTGTCGTTGCGACCTACGTAGGGTAATCGGTTGAGCATTTACATTGTCTGTTTGACTCTGACCAATCTTCTCAGATGCTTCCAAAGTATCTAGATTATCAGTTTTGTCAGGTTGACATTTTTGCTCGTCCTCTCGAACTTCGTCGAGTTCGATTTTCCTCCCACTTGTAATTTTGGAAAGGTGATCCTTCTCCAAAAAATACACCATCACGAGCAACAAATACTTTGTTCTCGGATTTATTGTAGAAGTAATACCCTTTGGTTTCTTTTGGATATCCCACAAAGAAACACTTATCCGATTTGGGGTGAACTTTGTTCGAAATTAATCGCTTGACATATGCTTCGCATCCCCAAATCTTGAGAAAAGACAACCTAGGAGGTTTCTGAGTCCATAATTCATATGGAGTCTTTTCAACATCTTTCGACGGAGCTCTATTCAGTGTTAGTGCTGCTGTTTGTAGCGCATGTCCCCAAAACGAGATAGGGAGTTCACTAAGACCCATCATTGACCGAACCATGTCTAACAAGGTCCGATTCCTCCGTTCGGACACTCCGTTCCATTGAGGAGTTCTAGGAGGTGTCAACTCTGAAAGAATGCCACATTCTTTCAAGTGATTGTCGAATTCATGGCTCAAATATTCGCCACCTCGATCCGATCGAAGTGCTTTAATTTTCTTGCCAAGTTGATTTTCAACCTCTTTCTCAAATTCTTTGAACTTTTCTAAGGATTCAGATTTATTCGACATTAAGTAGATATAGCCATATCTACTGTAATCGTCGGTGAAGGTGATAAAATATCGGTAACCTTGCCTTGCGGGTGTGCTCATAGGTCCACATACATCCGTGTGTATTAGACCTAATAAGTCACTTGCCCTTTCTCCCAACTTGGAGAATGGTTGTTTGATCATCTTGCCTAATAAGCATCGTTCACAATTTTCAAATGACTCTAAGTCAAATGAGTCAAGAACACCTTCTTGAAGAAGTTTCTTGATGCGTTTGATGTTAATGTGGCCAAGAGGACAATGCCACAAGTAGGTTTGGTTCGACTCGATGGTCTTAGCTTAGTGGTATCATCCTTTTGTCATATGTAAAACATGCAATTTAATTGAACATAAATTTGTAAATTTGAAACAACAATTGTTAAAAGTTTTACATTTGAAATTCCTAGGTGTCCAACACCATGGATAATAATATGTTCAAAGCATGATAAAACTAGAAATAGTTTTAATTACATGTCATAGACAAAATAGTGCATGCAAGCTAGACCGAAAAACCATCTTTGTCGTCTTTCTGTCCATGCACCAACACTTGATAAGCTTCTCACTTGGTCCCTGAAAAGGCAACATTAAGTGAGTCATACTTGGTATCCAATACCTTATGATAAGCTTAATCCACAAGTGTTAAGGAAGATACCTGAGGTGGTCGAAGTGATCCACTCTTCCTTCATGAGCATGCATTCCCTCTTGTAATGGCCTTGCATGTCACAATGGAAGCATCTCATCTTTGCCTTGACCTTCTTGAACTCCTTCTTCTTAGCTCTCAAGGGCCTTTTGGTCATTCCATAGGCAGTAGCTTGGCTAATTGCACCACCTCCTTGAGGGAGTGTGTCTCCTTTCCCGCAGCGATATGCACTCTAAGTGCATCATAGCCCGAGTTGAGTGAAGCAAGCAAGGTATGCCCCGCCATCTCATCTTCCAATGGAATTCCGAGAAGCTGCATGTGCTTGAAGAGCCTAGTCATACCAAGCACATGAGGTCGGAGGGGCATGCCTGGTCTCAATTTAGCATTGTAGACCTTGGTCCAAAGCCATTGCCTTTCCTTAGCAAGACACCCAGCATTTGGTGGCTTAATTCTCATGTTTGAAAGTGACCTGGTCAAGTCAAACACGAGTCCATCAAAGTTTCCATTGTCACTCTTGGTGACTCTTACATTGACAACGTCCTCAAGTGCTTTGAGGAACATGTCCGGAAGGTAGGAGGAAAGAGTTTCTTTCCAGTCTTCCGGGATGGAATTTTCCATGAGTCGTGAGACCCTTTTGCAATTGGAAGACCATTCTTCATGAGCCTCGTCGGTCATGATCCCTTTAGCAAAGAAGCTTGGAATGGGATTATCAAGAGTATACTCCAAGGAACAATTCCGGAGAGTTTCCCTAAGTTCCTCTTCCCATTCCTTAAACTTGACCAAGTTTAAGGGAAATGCCAACTTTTCGGGGAGTTCCGGGCACATTTGGTTGTTGTTTGAGTTACTTGCAGACATTGTTCTACAATTGAAAGAATTTGAAATGGAAAACCATTCATACATCAATAAGTTGAATTTTAAAGCGTTCATGCATTTATTCACACTTATTGAACATTTTATCCATGCATTTTTAGATGTCCCTTATGGGCGAGAATAAAATGATTCCGAGATCCCAAAGATCAAGAAATGGATAAGCATTCTTTGGCTTGTCTTAACCATTAAATTTCTTAAGGTAAGCAATCCAATTGCTAATAGCTCCAAGCTACTCTCGGTTTGATAAAATGTCGCATCTAATGCATTCTTGACATTTTATCTCTTTTGCCACGACATCTAAGGACTCCTTACTGATATCGTTGAGCTTAACCAAGACAACTTGTATACCTAGTATACCTTACGTTCCTAGGGAAGTAGTGATGCCTCGCTTTGGCGTAATCCATCACGTACGCGCATTAGTTCGGTAAGTGTTGTCCTTGGAATGGCAAATTTTAGCTCAATATTATTAAGGGACCTAGGGTTTCTATGTTGGTTGATTTAAGTGAACTTAACTAATCATCGCAACATCATAGAAATCCTAGACATGCATCTTAGCAAACATATATATATATAACAATATATAAGGCATAAAATAGATGCATTTGGCAACTAGCATGACCCCTTGAAATCTTCAATTTCCATGGGTCTTCATCTTGGCTCGTCTTCCTCGAAACGCCGTCTTGAGACTTCTTGGCCAAAATGAAATAAAAGAAGCTAGCTAGAACGACTAAGATTAATCTAAATAGTACAAAAATACTTAACGGTTCGCAGACCGTATTTAGATTTACAAAAATACATAACGGAACGCAGTCCGTATTTTCTATCCTAGTCGGGCCCCACTAGTTGCCATTTTCAAACAACCTGTTTTGAAAGCAATCTTTCATTCACCCGTTCACTATTTGTGAACGGCCCATGCAATTTTACGAAATACATAATTAAACACGCAAAACTTGTAACTAACTTAGGTCGTTAATCCAATTAACACGCCTAATTAAAACTAGTCAAAGTGGTTTAATCCATTATTCCTAAACGCAAAATGCTAACGTATTTAATCAAGCTCCCACTAAATTCCGCATCCGTACTTAATTAATCCGATTAATTAAGTCGGCATAACCCATAATTTGTCAAAATTTTGCAAAATCAAAATCGAGGTTTTTAGCCTCGTTAAAATAAATAATTAAATTTATTAACACGGGAAAAAACGCAAAGTCATAGCTCAACGTCAAGCAAGATCACCCAACAAAGCCCTTGGTGGGTGCGCACCATGGCTGCTAGGCAGCCCATGGCATGGCGCCATGGTGCGTGGTTGAGGCCTGCTGTGCCTAGCAGCGCCTCAAGCCCCAGCTGCCAGCCAGCACGCTTCGCATGCCTGCTAGCACGCTGGTGCCTGCGACCATCTTGCCAGCTGGGCAGGCGCATCACGATGCTCGTGGTGCACTGGCTGATGCTTGCTGCCCTGCTGCCCAACAGCTTGCTTCGCAAGCAAGCCCAGCCACCCCACGCACCCCTGCCATGCATCCCCGCCACACACACACAGTGCATAGCAGCATCAAGCCTCGCCCTTGTGCGCACCATAGGTAGCCACATGTGGGCTGCTAGGCAGCCCGACTGGCCCCGGTGGCACTTGGGTGTGTGGCCTTGATTTGCGTGCTATGACTCGGGATTTTGAATCCCGATTTACGTGTGACATGAATTAATTCCAAATTATATTTTAGAATTAATTTTAGGGAAAATAAAATAAAACACCCATTAAGTCTAACTTAAACAAATTTTATTTTAATTGGTGCACAAGCCTAAAATTTATCCAAAATTTCAATTTTGAACAAAATTAGGTCAAACATTATGCTTAAAACAAAATGAGCTATGTCCAAAATTAATCTTGCCAATATGCAAATTAATTATGGATTTGACAAAAGGGAGATGGAAAAATAAATTAATCATCCAATGATAAAATTTTCCAACTTGCATACTTGTGTAAAATACCAAGATTACATCTCCAATATGAAGATTAATCAAGTTTTACTCACAAGTAATTGAACATAATGGATTTTAATCAACCAAAACATGAAAAAATCCAAACTTTGTTCAACATGGAATTTAGGGTTAGGGTTCCAATCATTTAAACACTTAAAGATTAGAACTTTAACAACACTTGGGAACTTAAAATACAAAATCACAACAAGTTTTCACATCTTATTGCAATTTATTGCAAAATTGTGAAAAACAAGTTTATGTGATTACTTGGTATATCAACTTAAGCACTAATAAACACTCCATTATTATGCTCCAGGATATTTTAAAACCAGTAGATTAGTGATGCAAATGTGCATTTAATCTAACCTTGTAATGCTTGCATTAATCAAGGCTTAAAAAGAATTAAAACTTTCGTTGAAAAACGAAAAAACCCTAGAGAAAATGGGTTTCTGGTTCGAATATGGCTTCTGGACAATCCTAAAAGGGTTGAAACAGTTCCAGAATGTCGATTCCACCCAAAAATCACTATTTTTGAGCCAAAATCAGGGTTCGACAGCCAAATCGATAATAAAATCGAGTTTTAAAAATTAATTAAAACGAGCATCTAATCTAATTAGATGAACATGAACCAGAAAAATAAATTCTTTAAAACACCTCAATTAAACAATAATTTCAAAAATTAAAAGGAGCGTGGCTCCGATACCGCTGTAGGGTTTCGTAGTTACCCGACACTACGCGGAAGGAAACCCACCAAGACCCGCCCCTTAATTAAAGCAATTAAAAAAGCATAATAAACTTAATCAAAAAAGATTCAGGACAAGAATTATACCTTTGACGCGTGCTTCGCTCCCAAGGAGCTCTTACTTCAAAATCCCGAAAAGACGAGATCTCCGACGGATCATACCCTCGACCCGACCCGAGCGTCCTAAGTCTAGAAGGTTAGTCAAGACCCAGACAAAATAACTATGAGTATTACGAATCAAAGGTTTACTCTTTTCTAGAGTTGCCTTTTTAATTCCACTCAAGGTTGTTTCAAATCCCAATACCAAGCTTGGTATTTATAGGGAAATGATCCCTTGATTCTCATTCCCCAACCAATGTGGGAGAATGTTTTATTTATCAACTAATTTATTTCTAAAATAAATCAATAAACAAATGCAACCACAATTCGACAAGTGTCAAGGAGGGAGAGAGTGTTAGGTGAGGACCATGGAGAGGTGGGGGGACCAATGCCTTGCTCCCCAAGGCTTTCCCAAAGCCTTGGTCCCAACTCTCCTCATAAACCGCCTCACCCTAGCATGCTGCCCAGCTGCCAGCTAGCCTAGCATGCTAGCACAAGCCTAACATCATCGGTGATGCTCGCTGGTGCGTGCTGGCGCTGGTGCTGGCTGGTGCGTGCTGGCGCTGCTGCCAGCATCCCTCACATCCTCGCTACTCGCATGGCCCAACATGCGTGCTGCTAGAGAGCCACGCATGTTGGCCTCTTGCCACACACCGAAATCCCACACCATGCGCACCACGCATCTCTCTCGCACACAGTGCCTAGCATGCGTGCTGCTAGCAAGCCACACATGCTTGGCTTGACGTTGCTTGCTAGCTTGCTAGCCCCTCGCACACACTCTCGCACTCCCTCACGCATCAGCCTCGGCACTGCGCACTATGCACGCACATGCCTCGCCCAGGCACCACGCACCACGCATGCGCCAGTGCCTAGCACTAGCTATGCTTGGTGCGTGTGGTCCTGCCATGCGCCCAGCACTATGCTAGGGCTGCTATGGCATCAGGCCATCCTAGGGCACGCATGGTGCGCCTAGGGATGCTGCCTGGGTTGCGATGGCGCCCAGCCATCCTAGGCCACGCATGGTGCGCCTAGCGATGCGTACAGGCTCTGCGATGGGCTGCTGGCTTGCGATGGTGCCTAGCATCATGCTAGGGCTGCGACAGCGCCTAGGCATGATGTTAGGGCTGTGCTGGCGCGCCTGGTGCTAGCGATAGCCAGCCATGGTGCCTAGCATCATGCTAGGGCTGCCATGGCGCGCCTAGTGACTATGATGAGCTAGCCTAGCCTAGCTATGGCTACGCTCATACTTGTCGATTGTGATTTTGCGATGCTCGGTCTCGACGCCCTAGGCTCGACTTCCGACGTCTGTATTCGTAAAACTCTGTCGACTCATTAAATCCTTTAGGATTAATTCGACGTCTCGGATCGGAGATTCGATTGGGTTTGACCCGAAGGGTTCAGTTAAGATTAAGCTGTAATATCAATTGTACCTTGATATTCTGATCGGAAGCGGCCTCCACCTAGGCATTCCGATCACTTGACCTTACTGAAGAATTACCTCTATAATAATTCTGAACCCTCTATCGGAATAATACACTTGCTGGAAGGACACCATTCCTTTCAATTGACTCTCTCGGTTTGTTTCCAAATACTTCATTGAAGTATTCTAGAAACAGTCTGGGTAAGTCGACGTTGAGGCCTACTCAGACAAATGTTGACTTCTCTTCTGCTGGATTAACATCCGGGCATCTAAGTAAGTCCTTTTTAATCCATTCGGCTGAACTTGCCAGATGGCCTTCCTTTTCCCTAATTCATGGAAACAGAGCTTTGAAAGGTCGATCATGGGTCCATCCGTACTATTTGGTTTAGGGTGAGGAGTAGGCACACAATCCTTAACGTGCTTCTTCCCTGAGGGAGAAGGCTTCTTGGCCGACTGACCCTTGTTGGTGCCAGTTGACTTGTTTATCAGGTCCTTAATTTCCCCTTTGAAACTCGTCATGAATTTCATGAGTTCGTCTCTGGTAACGGGAGTAGCACCCTCCGGTGCCTGGGGTAGCCCAGTCGACTTGACGGCTGGGTTGGTTGGACCAGCTTGGTCTTCGCCCCGTTCCCTTTTTTCCTTGGAGCGGGCACGTCTTGTTCTGAGTGACCCGTCTAGGGCCACATAGGTATCGACATCAAAGTCGTCACCACTCTCTTGGTTTGTATATACCTCTACTCATGTCGGTTCTCATTAGCAGGGGGTACAGACTGTTGTGAAGCCATCTTAGAAGTACTCTCCCCACAGGCGGCGCCAAATGTTTCAGGGTTTTTGGAGTCCCTCGGGAGAGTTACGATTCCAAGAATGTGCGTCGATCGTCTGTACCTGCAAAACCACGGAAAACTCTAGTTGGGTGGAGTTTTGCCTCCGACGATCAAGTTAGAGCGTATCCGGATGTATAAAAGTGCGGAATGTAAAGGTTTTTCTATCGGATTCCGAGAGAATTCTGCAATTAATATTGCTCGGGTTTAGTGTGTATATTTATGAATATGCAATAAATGAGGGTTTTCCTCTATTTATAGTGCAAGGGGATCAGTTCCCCTTTCATGGGTTGGAGTGCCACGTGTCACTAGAGGATTGGTTCTCTCAGAACCTCTCTGATGCTAGCATGTGTCAGCACGCAATTGGTCCACGTGGACTGGTTAGTTTTACCCTAAACACGCCTGATTTTAAGGCTTAAGTCCATTTATAAAATCAGACGGACCGATTAAGGCAGATAGCCCAAAGGAATAATCCCATGACCAGACGGACGGAACAGTCTACCTCTTTTTAATAACGATGCTCTATCAGCCTGATATTCGAACGATACTAGATGAGTAAAGATCAGAGGATGCGGCCCGTAGGGTACGAGCCACCCTCTGTGAGGAGCAAATACTTAGTCCAATCCTATAGAGACACGTGGCCCAATAACAGGGCAACATGTGTCCCAATATGAAGATGACACGTGGCAAATAAGAGAGCACCTGAATGAGAGAAAGGTCTCCTTACATTAGGGGGCCCAAATCCCAAGAATAGCGCTAAAACAGCGCCCCCCAAAGGACACATGTCCTCTCCTGATTGTGCCACCAATTAGAGCACATCATTCTAGGTCATCAAACCCTAGATGGCACACTTTCCCACCCCTATAAATACCCCATTCATTTATGATGGGAGGGGGGATTAAGACATATCATTCAAGAGTATTAAATTGCTCCAACTTTTCTCTACTTTCTCTCTCTAAAATTACTTCGTTTTTCGATCACTAACTTGATCGTCAAATGCGAATATTCTGTCAAACTGAATATACGTTATTTTGCAGGTGTCCAAGACCATCCGACTGTATGCGGAAGGATTCCAAAAAAACCCTGAAACAAGAGCATATAATAGCCTCACCGCTCCGATCAGCTCCGTCAGAGAACCCGACCTCTTCTTGACAAGTAGGGTCATTGGAGATGTCGAAAACAATTGTAGGGCCTTTTAGGAAATGAAGAATTTAATTGAGAATTAATTGCACTAAATTTAATAAAAATAATAAATAAATGCGTGAAAAAATAATTTTTTTAGAAGGAAATATCATCCAGCAATATCAACCATTAGCAATATCAAGCTTAATCATACTGCTTATGATGATGTTTTGGTTTTAAATCCAGCAATATCGAGCTTAATATATTTATTTTTTTTTTTATATAATCATGTTTTGGTTTACTGATGTGGGTTATTTATGGTTAAATGGAAAGGAACAAAATTCCCAACAACTATATTTTTAATTTGATTTTTTTGGAAAATTTGCATATATTAATATTGTGGAGGTGATTAAGCTTTTGCAATAATTGCTTTTAGGTGATTAAGTTTTTTGTGTGGTTAACAGCTGGGTAAAGTAAACTTCCGATGAGTTAAATGACCGGATTTCTTCCCTCAATTACCAAAAGGTGAAAAGTAAAGTTTCAATCACCAAAAGGTGAAAAGTTAGAAAACTTAATCACCATTTATGTCCTTAACTCTGGTTTCTAATATTTCTACAACTCCACAGCTAAAACCTAAGACTCACTTATGAGAATTTTTACCTTTCTACCTACTTTTATCACCCGGTGATTCTCTAGTTATTATAGTTTTTTTCTAAACCTTAGGATGCACGACATAGTTTATATTTATAAGTTATAACTACAATATTTAATATATTGATTTGGAACTTGAGAAGTTAAGATTTTTGAAAATTGAGGGCAAATTTGTATCAATTTTTTTTTTCTTTTATGGAGTATCAAAAACCTATTGGTAAGTTATATGGAGTGTTTTTTTTTTTTGGAAAAAATTATACGAAGTGTTATTTTTTTAAGTTTATTATATGTAGTGTTTATACTTATACAGTTATATATACTGTGATGTCTTTTTTTTTTTCCTTACTATTTTTGTTCAATAAAGGTATTGTGGTGTTCTAAACTTCTAATGTGATTAATTTTGAATTATTTAATTAGACATGTAGTGATATTGAGAGTAGCCTTTTATGTTGTGATTCTTATAATTGAAATAATGAATATAGTTAATTTGATTTCATTTTTAATAAATTTTGGCAATATTAATCTCATTTGTTTTTATTACTTCTTTTTTAAAAAATGGTTTTGAGATATGATGTTTTGCATTTAAGGTCATATTCTACATCTCTCCTCCTTGAAATGTAAAGATTTAAGATTATGAATCTCTAGGCAAAGCAAATGGAAGCTTTATGCGGCAATTGGTTAAAAGCATGGCTTAGTTAAAGAGCGCTGGAGCAATGTATTACCAAATTGAAGAATCTCTTTGTTTTTATCCCCTTATTTCACCAAGTTCATGTTCATCCCTTCCTCTTTAATTTATTTTTCCAATGGTATATGATTTCTAATAAGTACATGATTGCACACCATCTAGGTCGTATAACCCCATTACAATCCTAAGTTTTAAGGGTTTGTAGAATATTAATCCGAAATTAATTGGACTGCCTAACAAAAGATGTTGGTGCAATTATTTTGAAGAAACGAGAGGTCAACAATACTACAATAGTAGTTAGACAATCAACAGGATTTCCTTTGAAACCTGGTTTTCAAATAGTGTATCAAATCGTTAAATGAGTTCTCCACTGCGTACATTTGTGAATTTGTAGAAAGCCATTTCACTACCCCATTAAAATATTCATTGTTGAATTTCTTATTAGAGATTCTGACGTGTACCGAATTATTGTTAATTAAAAACTCGATTTTCATTTTCACTTCTCTCTCTATATATATATATATATATATATATATATATATATATATATATATATATATATATATATATAAAATTTATAAAATAAGCAAATGATAATTTTAAAATAAATTAAAAAAAGGTATGGTAGAACATGTAATGAGAATTAGAAAAAGAAAAAATAAATTAAAAAAAAAAAAAAAAAAAAATTAGGCTAACACATTTGGGATTTGAATACCTATGGTATGAATAGTTGTATAGACACTCCTTCATAAACTTAAGATAGCTCTTCTAAAGTTGTGATGATTGCTTAGTTGCATTATCGTTACAACACTTATACTATATAGATATTAGACTGATTATCATCCCGAATGTCATAGAGCATAAAGACTAATTTTCAAGGGATGGCCAAACCATGTTAGCAAGATTCCATGTACAACAGCTTCATCTGTTGAGGCTAAGAATATTTGTTATGTTGCGGCCTTCTCACTTCCTTGCCAAATAAAAAAAATTACATGCACGTTGCCAAATAAAAAAAATTACATGCACGACACGATGATGATGAGAACGTTTATTCACTGGCTACATTTCTATAACTTGATACTCGTATTTTGTAGTTATTTTATCACTCACTCAATAAACTTAAAGTAGTTCTATTAAAAAGTTCAGAATATATATTACACAGTTTCACATTGCCTATATGCAAATAATTACAACAATATACCATGTACATAGTCATAGAGGCATAGAGCATTAGTGACAACTGCAATTACTCTTCTTAAAGGGCTAGTCATATCGCACGCATCGCGCACGTTAGACTCCCTAGTATATATTAAAACTCAATGACATGAGCCCGCCACGTGTCATCATGACTAGGCAGATGATGTCGCGCCATGTCATACAATTACTATAATTCATTAACAAAAAATAATGAATTGTTAGCCTTAATGTTCAAACCTATGACCTCATGCTTATATTATACTTTAACTTTAACCACTACTCCAATGTCACATCTCATATCTGCAATGTTTTGCTAAAAAGAGTTGTTCATATTCATAAACTTGAAGTCGAACAAAGCAATTTAATAATTTTAAATACTAGATATTGGATAATATATTTGATGTTCAATAATGATTGGAAAAATATATTTTAATAGTACGAGTAATGAAGTATATATCGTTGTTGAATTGGAATAATATAAGGGAATTCAAGGCATCAGGTCCAGTCGCCTGATCGGAAGCGTGTTGGCCCATTGGATTCCAGCGGTTTGATCTTTGGATTCCCTCACTTAATTTTTTGAGTAATTCTTATAACCCTCAATTTAAGAGGATGTTTAAGGTGATTAATCACCTCCATTATTCTCTTGTTAAGTAACTCTCATAATCCCCCATTTAAGGGGATGTTTAAGATGATTATTCAGCTCCCTTGATGCTTAGGATTCTTCTTCTATGTTCTTTCATGTTTCTTTATTAATAGAAGAAGCCTTATTTCTGATTTATACACTTGAAAGATACATCAAGCACAATAGTCTAAACACATTCTCTATTGGGCATAAGTTACTTGACTCAAACCTTCCACCCAAAAGTGTATTTGTGTGGAAGTGGCGTGTTAACCTTAGGGAAAGTACCGGCAAATACAATTAAGCACCTAGGTTGCGCCGAAATTCATTTTCAAGTTAGTGATTTGCATCACGACACACCGATATTGTTTGTGAGATTATCTTTTTTATCTTACTTAAATATTTTTAGGCCAATTTCACTTTTTCTACCACCAAAAGACATGCATCTCAGTTTTGCTACCCCTCCATTTTTTTTTTTTGCTACCACACAAAAACACATTGTTAAAATTTGTTACCACTTAACGGAATCCGTTAGGAGTCCGTTAAATTTTTTCAAAAAAAAAAAAAAAAACCCCGCCACCCTCAACTGCCCCCCTCTTTTCAGCCACCATCCTTGTAGGGTTTCGTAGAGACCCACTCTACGCGGAATGAAACCCACCAAGACCCATCCCGATAACTAAAGCAATTAAAGCATGCAAACATAATTAATACATAATTAAGAGAAAAAGGGATAAAGAATTATACCACAGACGCGTGCTTCGCTCACCAAAAGAGCTCTTACTTGAACCCCGCAATTGCAAGGTCTCTGACGGCTCATACCCTCGAACCCGACCCGATCGGCCCAAGCCCCGAAGGTTAGTCGGGGCCCGACCTAAAAAGAATTGGAGTTTTACGAACTTTAGGTATTCTCAACAATGGAGATGCCTATATAATTCTACTCAAGTGTGTGTTCTCAAAATCCCAACCAAGTGAGTATTTATAGAGAATGGGGACTTGAATCCCATTTCATGATCAATGTGGGATCATGTGCAAATGCACTAATTTATTTAATTCTAAAATAAATTATAAAGCAAATGCAATCACAAGGCAATAAGTGGCAAGAGGAGAGAATGGGTTAGGTGAGGGCCATGACCATGGGGGGACCATTGCCTTGCTCCCCAAGGAATGGCTCTAAGCCTTGGTCCCCACTCTCCTCACACCGACTTCAAGCAAGGAGTGAGCTGGCAGCCCACCTTGCTGCCCAGCTAGCAGTGCCAACCTGTGGACAGCCAGCATGGCCAGCATGCACCAGCCAGCATGCACTAGCACATGCGTGCTGCTAGCGAGCCACGCATGCTGCAGGGCGCTAGGCAATGCCTGGCATGGTGCTGCTGTGCGAGGCTGCTAGCATGCTGCTCGCTGCTCGCTGCTTAATGCTGCCAGGCGAAGGCACGCACGCAAGCAAGTAAGCACAGCGTGCTGCTGCTGCGATGGCCTACACGCACACGCGCATACGCACAGGCCTAGCCATGCGATAGTGTTGTGCTATGCATAGGCTGTGCGAAGGCTTGCGATAGCACCTAGGCATGTAAGCACGCATGCTGCGGTGGTGCTGTGCCATGCGAAGGCACGCACACACGCAAGCACGCTGCTGCTATGGTGCTGCCATGCAAGGCACGCACACACGCATGCACCTAGTGCTAGCGATGGTGCTGCCTTGTGCGCCTGGCACGCATGGTGCGCCTAGCACACACGTGGTGCGCCTAGCACACGCATTGTGCATGCTAGCTCGAGGTAGTCTAGCGTCCACATGGTTAGGCCATAGTGATGCTACGGCTACGCTCGAACTTGTTGCTTGTGATTTTGCGACGCTCGGTTTCGACGCCCTACGCTCGATATCCTACGTCTGTGTTCGTAAAACTCCGATGACTCATCGAATCCTTCGGATTGATTCGTCGTCTCGGATCGGTTGTTCGATTGGGTTCGACCCGAAGGGTTCAGTTAAGATTAAGCTGTAATATTAATTGTACCTTAATATTACTGATCGGAAGCGGCCTCCACCTAGGCATTCCGATCACTTGACCTTACTGAAGAATTAGCTCTGTAATAATTCTGAACCCTCTATCAGAATAATACACTTGTTGGAAGGACACCATTCCTTTCAATCCCCCCTCCCCCCTACCGGCGGTCGGCGTCCAAAGCTTGGGCCAACGCTGGTGACCCCACCCCAATCCTTTTCCACCACCAACGCAACCCACCCCCCTCCCTTATCCCTTTCTCGCTGCCGCCCCAACCCCCACCCCGCAACCGGAAAACAACCCTCCCTCCCCATCCCCCCCACCGGAATCGGCCCCCCTCCCCTTCCCCCACCCAAAACAACCACCCCTAACCCATAAACACCACCCCTAAACCACCATAAGTGAAACCCTAAAACCCGTTTAGGGTGGTTTCGGGCTGGTGGTTTAAGGTTAGGGGTGGCTGGTTTGGGTGGGGGAAAGGGATGGGGGTTGATTCAAGGTGTGGGAAGGGGAGGGGGGCCGATTCCGGTGGGGGGGGGGGATGGGGGGGGGGGGGATGGGGAGGGAAGGTTGTTTTCCGGTTTCGGGGTGGGGGTTGGGGCAGGGAGAAAAGGATAAGGGAGGGGGGTGGGTTGCGTTTGTGGGGAAAAGGGATAGGGGTGGGGTTGCCGGCGCCGGCCAAAGCATTGGGCGTCGGTCGCCGACAGGGGGAGGGGGGAGGGTGGCTGACGGGAGGGGGCTGGCCGGGCAATTGAAGGTGGTGGGCTGAAAAGGTGGAGGAAAAGGAGGGGGGAGTGTGGCTGGTTGGGTTTTTTTTTTTTTTATTTATTTTACTTTTTTTTTTTTTAATAAACTTAATAGAATCCTAACTCATTTCGTTAAGTGGTAGCAAATTTTAACAATGTGTTTTTGTGTGGTAGCAAAAAAAATAAAAATGGAGGGGTAGCAAAACTGAGATGCATGTCTTTTGGTGGTAGCAAAACTGAAATTGGCCATATTTTATACTATTTGTACTAGATTACTCCTTTATTTACAACAAATGTAACTAAATTAATCTTTTTTTTATATTTTATCACATAATTTTTATTATAAAACCTCATTTATAATATATATATAATGACCCAGGGCATTGCCCAAGCCAAAAACTAGTTAGAGGTTCAAATCTAAAACTAATATGAATTTATTAAGGAGAAGATATTGTGTAAATCTGGCCTCACAAACTCACAGTCAGACCGGACAAACAATTAAAGGTGCTTCATAATGATGGATACGTAAAAGAGGCCTCAACGGGTAATGATCAATACTTTTTTGAATGAAATTCATCAAGTGGTAGCAAAAGCAACAATTCATGAAAATGAAAGTTATATAAATAACAATTTTTGCAAGAAACCTACTACGTATATTATAATTTTATAAGGTTATTACTTATGAGCAATCTTGGCGCGTAATTTCAGCATTGCCCCGATTTGTTTGTTGAGTCAAATCAACTAACCAACAACCGAAATAGCCTCAGCATGTGCAGCACATGCCCAAAAAATAACTCATTAACAAAAATCCCGCGGAGGAAAGGAAAGCATCATATTTTCATGTGGTAGACAACAAATTACACTAATAACTACATAAAAAAAAATTTACAAATATTTCAGCTCTAAACTTATGCAGCCTACATCCACCAACGTCCAAACCAACATAGGGAACCCTAGTGGTACGAAAAGAGAGGTTTTGATGATATCGTCTATGTTTGTACCACCTATTCGTGGAGTAGATCTTGCATCCAACTGTCTTAAAAGAGAAACAGATTGATCTTTACAAGTTAGAACACGGAATATACTTTTTAGATCATAGGTTACATATGGTGTTATAAGAATTAGCCAAATGACAGTCGCAAGTTAGCTTAAGAGAAAAATGGGGTGGAAAAGTTCCACAAGCTGGTTTACAATCCCGGATCACCTAGGGTGGCTGCTTGAACTGGCGTTTTCTTTCTCCATCTCAATTATATGAGCAAGTCTTTCATAAACCTGACAAATTTGTGAATGGTGAATTTTATATGATTGAATAGTAGATTTATGCATTTATCAAAGTAGAAACCTACAGACAACACACCTCAGAAAGCTGCTCTTTGCTTTGATCATCAGTTGATGCATCATACCTGGAAACCAGAGGGCACAAAATTCAGCCTACATTCAATTGTCAGAGAAGAGACAACTGGTATAGCCCGGCTAGCAAATTAATTCACCAGACTTTTAAGTTTTAATCAGAAAATATAGACTTGGGTGATTTTCAGCATAACAAATTCAAATTTTTCCACAGCTCCAAATGATAATCTGTAGTAAACAGTTATTAAAGATATGTTGTAAAGAAGAATACGAAGAAAGCTAAATGTTTAATAATAAAGAAAACCAAATGTCAGAGTGAATAACACAAGCTTGTCAACAAGCACAGATTCCAGTTGATTTCTCGTGGTGTTGTGAATTTTTGAATAGACGAATCAATGCTCCAAAGTTTGTGCCAATGAACTACTTATAAGTTGGGAAATTACATGTATAACAATATCACCAAGTTTGCAATCCGTAAAATTTGAATCATTTTTAACACATCAATACTACTAGCAGCTAAACAAATATTCCCTCGTTGCCTTGAAATCTAACCAATATTTCTTCTGATTTCATTTCTCCGATTTTATCGAAGGCATGAATGCTTCCAAAACAGGTTCTAAATCATC
This sequence comes from Chenopodium quinoa, assembly GCF_001683475.1. NCBI lineage: Eukaryota > Viridiplantae > Streptophyta > Magnoliopsida > Caryophyllales > Amaranthaceae > Chenopodium > Chenopodium quinoa. The sequence continues at coordinate 6,639,261 of NW_018743792.1, forward strand.
ATTAGTAACACGCCAAGGTATCCCACCAGGCACAACAGATATTCGGTAGTTTGTGTAATGAAAAAAGGGGTTGAGCGGATATCTTAAACAATGCTTGGGAATGTTCACTTTCAACCATCTCACTACTGAGATCACTTTTGTTCTCCTATGATTAGCAAAGTGCTTATTATTCTTCATCATGTCAATATTTCTTTTGCTATACAATCCATTCCTCATCTGGTCTGGTGTTATTAGTGTATTACTCCAACACTAGACTTGAACAAAGCTCAACTTAGAGCTAACAACAAGATTAGAAGATTTACTATTGGAGTAAGAGGGAGAAAGCATGTCAGTTAAAGATGACACGCCAAATTTTAATCAAACTTCTGTTAACCATTGTCATATATGAGACCATAGTCAAAGCATCTCAGATTTCATACAGTTAATTAATCAGTCAGTACTTGTCTACTAGAGTTCTACTTTAGTGTTTCACAATTTCAATTAAAAACTAATATAGCTTTGTGTTGTAATAAAACCCATCGCTATTCATTATAGGCATTGTTACATAGCTTTAGTGTACCCATACTTATACTGTGTATCGTATTGAAGTCCATTCAACGCTAGTTTTAATGTATTATTTCCTTAGGTTTGTAATACAATTATAAACTCATCCAGAATAATATACCAAACATTCAGAAAGTTTTTTTAGGCATCTCAATCACAAATCACAGCCATAAATCTAAAGTGCAGTCCAACCACAAGCCTCAAACATTTTCTTACATTGTTTACTGACTTCATATCATGTCTTGCTGAATAGTGAACAAAGAAAATAGTTACTTGTGCAGGTGAGTGAAAGGCAGAATAAGGCATAAGACCTTATAATCGGAGAGGGCTCACAATTATTTGTGCATAATTGATTAATTATTTAAAGGACATTACAAGTGCAAATAACCTTTAAAGGAAAAATAGCAAGCATATCAGCAATACTCTAGATGAGTTTGGCTAACCCTGCCTTTTGTTTGTCCAATTTATCATCTAGTGTCCATGTTAGGTAGATTGATATTGCTGCAATGACAATTTAAAGACTAATCCCTAGGGCATATATGATATTTTTTTTTTTAAGTCCATCTTCCAAAGAAAAATCAAAAAAGCATTTTCATTTGCATTTGTCATTTGTCATTACCACAGCATCAGTTTAATAAAGAATTTGACTAACCAATGGCGGGGCAGGCCAGCCTCATCTCGAGCTGAATAATTGAAGGGTCCTTTAACTTCTATATCATAATCCTTTAGCAATTCTGCACCACAAATCGCATTATCAGCCAAATTCAAAACCAAAATAAAATTGGAAATGCATATTATTGAAGATAAAAAAAAGTACATATATATTTTTCGGGATAGGGTACAAGTCCACAGTTATAAAAATTTATATTTTCTGAAAAAAAAAATAAAAAATAAAGTTTACACCTTTGAAAGTGGACAAGGGACTCGCCCCATCTTTTGACAAACAGAGAAGAACCAATATACTCCAACAGCAACATGTGCAACTTCTTCATCAGCAATTTGAGCTACTATTCTTGAAGTCTGTTTATCTCCAAATCCAATCAACTTCTTCACAAGTCGCGGTCCTGCATCAAGTCCTCTGGCCTCCTAATTACTAACAAGCAATTAGATTTGATAGATAAGGGAATAGATCAAGTATGTAAATAACCAGACCTTAAGTCAAAGGATCAAGGCAAATGCAAATTCATAAGCTTATAAAAGTTCATCAAGCTGAGAATTGGAGATGGCTGGATCTCTTGCGCAATACAGCTTGGTCACAATTATCATTAATAACACTACTTCTGTTTCATAATGTTCTTATCATTTGCTGTTTGCACATGTATAAAGGTAAAGGAGAGAGTGTGGGTGAAAGGTGGGTGGGTGTATGAAAAAGGTGAAAAATGTAAGATAAAGAGTGTACAAAGGTGGTAGGTGTAAGAAGAGAGGTGGATATAGAAGAAATTGAGTGGAAAGGGTACATATTGTTAGAAAAGACGGGTAAGGTAGTAAAAGACATTGCCATACTCAGAATAAAGTAAATATGTTAAAAACATTATGAGAAAGACAAAAACGGAAAATTTTAAGAACATAAAGAAACGGAGGTATTATACAATACTATAAAATTCTGCCAGCAGGGTTTCACATAGAAAAATTCTTTTACATTCCCCTAGAAGAGATGGCTTACTCACAATGCACAAAACACTTATTGAAAAAATATATATAGAGGTAAACATATCCTGGAAAGGCAGAAATTATGGATACATAACGTTACTCCCTTCAATGGCTAATAATCACCCAACCTAGAAGAGTTTATCTATGTGAACAATGCACAAAACACTTATTGAAAAAACATATATAGAGCTTAGTATATTCTAGAAAAGCAGAAATTATAGATACATAATGTTACTCCCTTCAGTGGTTAATAAGCACCCAACCTTGAGGAATTTTTCTTTTTCTATGTGAACAATGCACAAAACACTTATTGAAAAAACGTATAAAGAGCCATTAAGGTAAATAGATCCTAGAAAGACAGAAATTATGGATACATAACGTTACTCCCTTCAGTGGCCAATAAGCACCCAACATAAGCGAATTATAGCGAAGTTGTTATCGACCCATTGTTTCAAAATCCGTGCTAATGAAAGGGAGGACACAACTATCTGAACAAAGTCCTCAAAGAACATGGAAAATGAACATCACAAAGATATTCAACTAAGGAATAATCATGAGAACTAGAAGCATTTCTCTCTAAACAAGTACACCAAAAACCAAGTAAAAAGTATGATGAGACATTTTCTCATCAACCAAACCCAATCCACATGATTGACTAGCATTTGATACATCATACGCATACAAACAATGACTCAACACGATTGAAAACTCCAGAGCACTTGGTAGTGAAGGAACACACGACAACAAGTTTGTTAAATCAAGGACTCTTCGATCTCCATCCTAAAATAATTGTGGAAAATTATTCGTCTCTAAGTATTTATAAATCCTAAATTAAGCATGATGTATTAGATCCTTCCATTAAATGATAGGATATTACAGAGTAGCATTTATCTCATAACCTTACTCAGTTTAGTTGTAATTAAATAAAAAATACATTAGAATATTGTACTATATAACTTTTTTTAACTCAATCTTTTACTATAATTTCATTATATTAATTTCTCCTCCAGTTCTACCTCAATATTATTCAAGCAAAATTATAGCTCAAAGCCTATATCAAGGTTAACAATTGGTACATGCCATAATTTTGAAAAGAAAAATAAAAAATCAATGATGTTTGGTAAGAACCTACTAAGTGTTCCTCACATGATGATAAAATGACTATTCAATTCATTTTTAAAGGAAACAGTTGCAAATTCTTGATCCTAATAAAGAAATTGCAAATTTGTCGACGATAAGAAAAGACTATACCCTTTTTTCTTTTCTTTTGCTTTCCTCTCTTTTAGTCTCCTATGCATCGCCCTTTTCTCTCTCCTTCCTCATCTTCCTCTCTCCTGATTATTTCTCTCTTCAACTATTTACCACTCTCTATCCTCTCTCAAAAGTCCTAGGTGTGAAAATGGCAAGTGGATCAGGCTTTTCCATTAAAAATTTGAATCATGAAGAGTGAGATGTAGAGCTCCCAAAGAAAGCTTGGCACAATGAAAAATCTAATCCTGAAATACTCAGGCTTTGGTATAGAGATCTCACGAGCATATTCAACAGTATGTAGCCACGTTGGTTATGGCATAACAGGTTGGACATAAAAATATTGAGTCCATCCAAATGTTATCCAAAAACCAACACGTGGAAAATCTTTAAATACTGTGAGTGCAAAGGTCTTTGTGGAACATATTAAGATGCACAAATCTCCATTCTCTAAGCTTGGACATGGAGAGTAACCAAGAAAGGGGGCATGATAGAGATATTTAAGCCAAAAATGTATCAGCTTAGTATTCTCTTGTAATTAGTTTCTGTTATTAAGCTTTAAATTGCTTTCACTTAGCCATCTAGAGCTATTCCTATTCTCTTGTAACTCCTCTTTCCTGTATGACTATTATATAAATATTGCTTCAATCAAATGAGAATATATATCACATTCCTCAATCGGGCTTAAGTTTACAAGATACTAAGAAAACAAAGAAAGTTAATCATGAAAATGAAAATTTAAACTCATAGCTGATAATGTTGCATCTTCGAAAGGAGTTTCGAAGGCACAATCATATCTTGAGGAATCATAGGAGCTTAGAAGCTAAAGAGCTAGAAGCAAAAAGGAGAAAGAAAGAAGCAGAACCGTCCGGACCTAAGGGAGGTTCACCCAAGCCTCAGTGGAAGTTCCAGTAAAAGAGCCAAATAGGAAGTTTGGTCGAACAAATTCTCAGAGACTTTGTTGATCTGGTGCTTCAGAAGAGGTTTGCCTGAACCATCTACAATTGAGGTTCTAAATGGAGGGGAGATTGTTGAGCAACTTGGAGGTTAGGCCTTGCTTGACTTAAACCGGGGGGTCTATTGTTTTGAGCATAGTCAGATGAAGATGTATGTGTGAGACAACCACAATTATCAAGTCAATTGTCTAAATCCGTTGGTGACAAGTTTCTACAAGCACATAAAAGAAAAACCTTGGATAAACTAAGGTAAATTAAGGCAGAAACTACTTTGTTACATTAAACTCAATAGTTTTGTGTACAAAGTGAATATAATTGGTTCTATGTATCATGCAAGAGATGTGGTAAAAAGGTTAAAGAAAATGAAGACTTTTTCTTAAAAGTATACTTCTGGTTAAATTACTATCTTTATTTAGAACAATATTCTTAAAATTAGTATCATTAATCTAGATTGTAAGAATTTGCAATTTAAATCACTAAGTCTACGCGACAACAAAGTTTCTATAATACAATAACTTTTAACATGCATAAGTTAAAACACCGGATATCGCTAAGTATTACAAGGTTCACTGAAAAAAGCAACAAAAGAAACTGTCACATATATTGTCAAGGACCATGAGCTGCGACGTGGACGTGGTAACTCCTCCGCATGCTCCTATTGGGGTGCATGGAGAGGCTGGAATGATCCCGAGTGCAAACTCTGACCTATCACATTTGGATTGACAAACACGTCGAGGTTTCCATCATACAATGTAGCCGTAGGAACCTCGTAGCCACATCCTTGGTAGAATTAATGGAAAGGACTTGGCCCTTGAGGCCTGTTGGTGAAATGAAGGGCAATGACTTAGCCCTTGAGGCCATTATTGTGTAACCTGGCGAAATTAGCCATTGCAGAATAATGCTCTTTAGGTGGTAGGTGCTCACTCGGTGACTGGCCATGGGTGGCCTTATGGCCATAAGTCATAGGTGTAGCCTTGAACATAGGGACGTCTATTGGAGGCTATGGCACAAGATGGAATGGCTTAGGCGGACAATGACTTAGACTCAGATGAGTCTGAGGCATCTTAAACATAGTAATCACTTCAAAGAGAAAAGAGGGATCGAGAAAGTGAGAAGATGGAAAAGAGACAATAATGAACTTGGGGACGCCAAATATGTTTGGATCCGTACCCAAATGTTGAGCGCGCCGTATCCAAATTCCACTGCCGTACCCAATTTTTTGGAAACGTCTCGGGGACGTATTTTAGACGTACCCGTACCCGGTACGGGAAAGTCGTACTCGTGCTTCCTAGGTATGTAGTGGGTAGTAACTAAATAAGTGGATAGTTATGCCTATTTCACCGAGTTATGGCCAACACTAGTTTAGTATAAATAGGCTGGGGCTACTTTGTAGTGAGTTAAAGGCTATGTCTGAGGAAGAAAATTAGCTCTTCGATTTCATTCTAGTTTAAAAATCTAGGACAAAAAAAATAAATAAATAAAAAAATAAAAAAATAATTGCATAGGTAAAGTATTGAAACTTCTTCCGTGGCCGCTAAACACTCTTGTTGATCACGCCTAGGAAATAATAATATTGCTACCTCCTTGGAAGCAAACAACAAGGGAAAGCCCTTGAATGGTCCTAGAAGGATCAGGATAACGGCAAACACCAAACCTAACCTGATGATAAGGATAAAGCTAACTTAATAAAATCCTAAAGATGCCGGAAATATGCCTAAGAATGGCGATTGCACTTTGCCAAGAATTGTCCCAAGAAAGGGAAGCTTGGGCCTCGTATTAAACAACCAAAGCTAAAAAGATGGAAGCATAAACTATCATTTCCTATTTTAATGCAACAATTAATTGACCCATTAACAACAAATCCTAATAATCTGCCCCTTATCAGCTTAACAAATCAAACCCAACCCGCTAAACTACTACTTATAATAAATGATAGCAACTAAATTGTATTAGTTAGAGACCCACGCACATTCCCAATACATTGAAGCACTACAAACAACACAACCCTTTGCTTCAAAGGAGCATACAACTCTATTAACCTCGGCTATACTCTTGAGTCTTGACTTCAAACTACAATTGACTTTGACTCATACGATAATGTGGTCCTGAATGATGCACAACATGTTTAGCAGGATAGCCACAACCACAAACATGAACACATTAACATTAAACTTGACTCTTAAATCTAACTTTTGAAGAATATGCTTTCTTCAACGACCATACATGCATACTTTGACTTCAAAACAATTTGCTCTCTTCTTTATCTTTGACTTTTTGAACGAAATTGCTTTGTTCAACTTGCTCATCTCTTTGTTTATCCCAACATCGGTCTTGTTTGTGACCATACCTCTCGCAATAGTAGCATTGAATGCTACTCATAGATGGATGTTGTCCACATCAACGACTACCCATACCACAACCACGGCCTTCATCTTAATGCCAATCATTGAGCGTCCCTTAACTTGAAACCTTTCTTCTCAACATGTTCATCTGTAGACTTATCCATTTTCTCTTCATGAGCCATGAAAGAACTCATCAACTCATCAGATGTATATTTCGATTAGTCTTTTGGCTCCAAAATTGCAATAACTACATGCTTATAGTATTTCATTTTATGAAGACTTAATAATACCTTACTAATAATAGTCTCATTAGTAATGTTATCACCATAAATTCTCATTTGAATTACAATTACGAATACTTTAGACAGAAAACTATGGATAGTTTCTCTATCTTGCATTGCCATGCTCTCAAAACTACTATGTAGAGTTTGTAATTTAACGGCAATCACCTTCTTATCACCAAAATATTCTTGCTTCAAAATTTTTCATGCTTGCTTGGACGTTGACGCGGCAAAAATTCATGGAAAAACTTCATGATCCAATGCCAATTGAATGAAGAAAAGAACCTTTGCATCTCTTTTCCAATTTTCCAGTAACTTCTTGTTGGTTCAAGAAATGGTGTAAAAACAATACCGCGACGTCTTGGTTGGCCGTTTTGTAAATAATATTTGATAAAATTAACCAAATTTGTCCATATCGACAAGGGGTGTTAAAAAAACCAACGATTTTGTCCGAAGTCTGAATCAAACATTCCAACCCCAAATCACTTCTTATTGAAAGTTACATCTATTGTTTCACTCAAAAATTACTTCCTATTCAAAGATATAGTGAAAGATTCCCTCATATCTCCCCACTAATGCCTCTAATCCTTTACTATACTCCCGTATCTCTCCATTGATGGCTTCAATCCTACACTATCTCGCAAACAAATTGGCATCGCGATAACCGTAACATGGTCCGCGATCAACGCGATATACCCGTTCTAATGACACCACAACTGTTCCCGTGATCATAACCGGAACCGCATTTTCGAACCATGGTTCAGACGATGCTTCCTTAGGTTCCTCCTAACATTGCTCAACTATATTCCATAACTCTTGGGACTTGAACAAAGTCTTCATCATCAAACTGAAGAAATTGTGTCCTCGACTCTAGTGCAATTATAAAGTATAACTTGAATCGTACTATGGAGATAATAATTCATTTATTTGGATCGTCTTTACGTCTTGCTAGAGAACGCTATAGACCTTTGGGTTAGAAAGAAATAAACCCGAAGCCCACCTAAATGGTTCCTACAAGGTCATACATTAGGTTTGAATCAATAAACAAACCCGAAGTCCAAAGTTGGCCTTAGGGTAGCCGGCCAAGAGGGGAAAGGGGAGAGGAAATATCTAACCTAACTAATCTAATGGGATTATATTAATTAGGGGTTTTGGAAAATAAAACATACAATATTCAGTTTTCTCAAAACAACATAATATTTTCTTCTCCATATTCTCTCTCTAAATTGGTTTTCAACTCCAATAAGTGGAAAGATTTTCTCGTGGTGGAGTATTGATTCAAGTCGGTGGACCGAATAGAGGTTTCACGCTTGAGGCTCTTTATCTCCCACACAGAAGAAAGTTGCAAAGAGGAATTCACGTATCAAAGGTTAACTCTAAACTATTTTGTGATTCTTTAATTGTCTCGTGATCCTCCTTAGTTGCCTATAAACATGATTCACGAAATTCCGCTTAGAGTACCTAAAACCCCACACAAACTTGATTCTAACCCTAAGGCCTATTTTAATTGATTGGAATTGTTTAAATGGAGATTTAATTGCTCAAAATTGCTTCTAACCCTAGCTGAAAATTTCAAACCCTAAAGCCCTAATAAATTTCGATTTTGATGAGTTATGAACCCAAATTTTTTTTCAATTATAATGTGTAAAATTCATGTAATTTAATATAATTTTTCATATTTAAAATTGGTTTATGTATGATTATTTAATTCATGTTAAAAATAGTTTTGTATGAATTAGGGCTTAATTTATATAAAAAGCCCTAAATTAATTAAAATGGAGATTTAGATTAATTTTCTAAAATATGCATAAAGGAGTTTATGTTTAATTTAATTAAATCACCAAATTAATTTTGCAAGAGTTGTGAGATTAATTTAACTCAAAAAATAAAAAATAAAAAAATAAAAGGAGAATTAATGGGTTGAGTGGGAGCAACCATGGGTGGGTGAGCCATACGGTGGCTGCTCCGGTGGTCGAAATGGGCGGCCAAACAAGGTCGGCAGTTTTGGGGAGGGTGTGCTGGTCGGAATGTGCAATAGTTGCACAATTCTGGTCACAACACCTATTAGTTGGTGCGCTGGGCTTCTAGTGTTTCAGCCGACTTCCTGGCTATCAGTGTGCTTTTAAAAAATAAAGGAACAAAATTCATTTAATTACTTTTGATTTTGATTTTAAATTTAATTATGGATAATTTTGAAAATCTGAATTTTAGGAGGATTTTGAGCATCCCAATTATGGTTGTTTGACTTGGTTATGAGATAATTTCATAATTTGATTTTCTAATCTAATTAAAATTGGATGGTTAGCTTAATTTTAGGATGTAATCTTTTGGGTGGTTAGGATTATCTTAGTTTTAAATGGGATTTATTTCCTAGGATTTCCTAATAAAATAATTTACCCACTTGTCTTAGTTAAGAATGTTTGACAAATTGATTATTGGCAAGATTTAAATTAGAAATTACAATCTGCGTATCGTAATGTGTTTTTGTAATTTAAATATGAACAACGTATCGTTAAGTACTTTTGTAAATTATTTTAATTAGGAATTGGTTAAATTATATAAATACTTGTGTAATCCAAAGAAGAGCCCAAGGTGAGAAGGCCCATGACGAAGGTGGATGGAGATCCATGAAGAGTCCAATGAGGTGCCTAATCAAATTTAGTTATTACGATTAAGGGCCATACTAGCTCTTATTTAATTTTGCATTTTATTATTATTCTTTAAATTCTTATAAGCTTATTGTATGTTTGTTATCAATGCGCTAGAGTTCACTAATTAATAACAACATAATGAACTTAAGTCTCGTAAATATTGAGGTTCGCTTTTACAAATACAAAGTACTTATTAACCCCTAATTAATAGTAATAGGTAATGCCTCCATAGGTTATTGTTATTAATGTTGGGAAGTAAGATAAAATTTTGAATTTGCACACTTAATTTGGTTAACCTCAAGAAAATCATCAAAAGTGCTTTGGATTTTGAAGCAAGGGATAGTTAACATAAGATGTTTTTCTATCTAACCAAGAATTACAAATGTTGTAATTAGTACAAAGTTACTTACCTAGACAATGAAACTCTAAGAAAATGTTGCATGTTGGTAGGATCTTGGAATCATTTATTCAAATTGGGACATTAAAATTGAATAGAGTGCTTAAGTAACCTAAAAACCTTTGCATGTTTTAAATGCTTTATAAACATGAATTGAACTTTGCCCTTTCTCTGTTTATAGATATCATGTCTAATAACAATTTTCAACATCCGTCCCTTTCTAAAGAAGAATAGGCTCAACGGAGAAAACTTCATTAATTGGGAAAGGACCCTAAGACTTGTTTTGAGGTCAAAGGGTGGAGAGGATAGAAAACCCACTTCCAGCAGTGACTAATAAATCATCTGAAGCTGCAAACGTCGTGCCAAGCAGGCTAATGAAAGGTCGATTCCAATCACTTGTTTGATGGTGGCGGCTATGGAACCGAACCTTCAAAAGAGGTTTGAGACCAAAGATGCCTACACCATCATGTAAGAGTTCAAAGGCCATGTTCAGAAACAGGCTAGGATTGAGGGGTATGAAGCTAATAAGGAGATTTTGAAATGTAAGATGGCACCTGGTGAATCACATTTGGCACCAAATGATGGATCTTTTTGAAATCATGGAACGTCTAGGATTCCCTTATAGCCAATAGTTGGCTATTGATATCATTCTCCATTCATTGCTTGACAGCTTAAATCGGTTTAGGATGACATTCAACATGAATAAGTCTGAAAAGACAATGAGTGAATTGCATGGGTTGCTAGTTAGGGGGTAAGGAAGTTGTTGTTTTTGAAAAGCCTAAGCCGACTGCTAAGCCAAAAGCAGGAGCGGAAAGCAACTGTTTCTATTATGAGAAGATAGGTCATTGGAAGAGAAACTGCCCCAAATACTTAGAGGACAAGAATTCACGTGCTTTCACTTCAGGTATTTATGTTATAGAAATCAATTGGACTTCTACTTCTTTAGGGGTATCTGATACCGTTGTGGCTCCCACATAGTTAATGATGTGTAAGGACTAAGAAGAAGAAGAAGATTAGCAAAGGGAGAGGTGGAGCTTCGCGTCGGAAATACAACAAGAGTTTCTGCTTGCCGTCGGAAGTTATAGTCTACATTTGCCATCTGGATTAATTTTAGAACTTAATAATTGTTATTTCGTTATGTCAATTACCAAGAACATTATTTCTGTTTCAGTTTGGATAATGAAGGATTTTGTTTTTAAATTAAGAACAATTGTTGTTCCATTTCTTACAACACGTTATATGCTAGTGCGAAATTGATTAATGGTTTAAATGTGCTTGATAGGACACTATAGGTCTGTAACATAGATAGAAAGAAACAAAAGTCGAACGATTTAAACCCAATCTAACTATGGCATTACCGGATGGGTCATAAAAATCAAAAACGCATCCAAAAGTTACAAAAGGATGGAATCCTTACGTTATTCGTTTATGAATCTTTTGATGTATGTGAATCATGCTTAATGGGGAAAATGACAAAATCATCTTTTATGGGAAAGAGTGAAAGGGCCAATGACCACTCGTCACTCATATATACGGATGTTTTTGGGCCTATGAATTCAAAGACAAGAGGGGGATTTAGTTACTTCATTACTTTTAAGTTAATATGGCTATATCTACCTAATGAAGAATAAATTAGAATCCTTTGAAAAGTTCAAAGAGTTCCAAAAAAAGGTACAAAATCAATTTGGTAAGACAATAAAAGTATTACGATCTGATCGTGGTGGCGAATATTTGAGCCAAAAATTCGATGATCATCTAAAGGATTGTGGAATAATTTCACAATTGACTCCGCCGATAACGCCACAATTTCTTTTTAGGGATATTCTTTAGAAACATCTGAAAGGAGAAATCGGACTTTCCAAGATATGGTTTCCAATTTCTTGTTGGGGATATGCTCTAGAAACAGCTGCACGCACACTAAATAGAAGCCCGTCAAAGGTATAATTTGGATCGTATTATGGAAATAATAATTCGTTTATTTAGGTTGTTATTTTTTTTATTTTCTTTTTTTTGGTAAGTAAGAAATTTTATTACCAAAAGGAGGGCAAGCCTTCAACCCGAAACTACAGAACCCTAAACAGGGCCAAACAACACCAAAACAAAAAGCAATACAACTACAATCATCTAACAATTACTTAGAAATACTATTCCTAATTTCAAATAGCCATTTACACTGACTTTTCTCTTCCATTTGTCACTAATAAGTTGCTGAACTCTGTTAACCACCTCCATACACAAGTTAGTGCATAATCTGTTGGGCCTGATGACAACATTGTTCCAAAAAACAAAGTTTCGAGCAGCCCAAATGCCATAAACCAGAGCAGTAAGGACAGCAAGGCAAACCTTCTGCTTCACAGGATCCTTATTAGCTCTTTTCCCGTGCTTCCAAGAGGCATCAATATCAAACCACATCTCAGTAATCTGTAACCATTGACTAATAATCTTGATACATTTTCTGCTATAAGAACATCTGAAAAATAGATGCTTCTGGTCTTCATCATGATCACCACACAACATACATACTGCTGTATCACAGGCCCCAAATTTTTGAAGCATATCCCTAGTTCTTAATCTGTTCATAATAGCCATCCAAGTGACAAATGAGTGCTTAGGGATATTGTACTTATTCCAGATCCAATCAACCCAAATAATCTTCACAGCATCTCCTTGCAACCATCTGTAGCCATCAGAGATTCTGTAACCAGTACTCTGCCAGTTCACATCTTTGAGCACAGATCTCTTACTGCACAGATCTTCCTCCAAGTATGACCATCAGTCTTATTAGGAGCATAAGCCCACCAATTCACATCTTTGAGGTACACATTATGAACCCACTTAACCCAAAGAGACTCTTTATTCACAGCAATTCTCCAAACTAATTTTCCCAGAGCTGCTTTATTCCATAACTCTACATCTCTGATTCCCAGGCCACCACCTTTCTTGGGTTTACACACCCAGCTCCATGCAATAGGGGCCTGTTTAGACAGAGTAGCAGAACCACACCATAAGAAAGCCCTGCATAATTGATTAATTTTCTGAATCACAGTTTTAGGGAGCAAAACACATTGAGCCAAGTAAGTATGAAAGCTCATTAAAACCGAGTTAATCAACAACACTCTAGCTGCATAAGAAAGATTCCTACTAGACCATCTGGTAAGCCTAACCAGCATCTGATCCATCAATCTATCAAAATCACCAATCTTTAAATACTTGTCATTTAACGGAATACCTAAATATCTAAAAGGCATAGACCCTTTAGCAAACACAGAAGCACTTAAAACAGTCTGTTTCACATCCTCCTTAACATTGCCAAAGTATATAGCCGTCTTATCTGAATTGGCTTGAAGACCAGGAACTTTTCCAAACATCTCAAGAGCCCTAGTTAAGTAAGAAATAGAAAGCTTATCACCATGAGCAAACATCATCAAATCATCAGCAAAGATGAGATGATTCAATCTCAGCTATTTACACCTATAGTGATATTTGAAGCCCTTTTTTTTACCCACTTTCCTTAGTAATCTAGAGAGATACTCCATGACAATGACAAAAAGTAAAGGAGACATAGGATCCCCCTGTCTCACACCTCTTTGACCCTTAAAAAACCATACATACCCTCATTCATCAGAATTGAATATACAGGAGAGGTAACACAGGCCATAATCCAATGAACAAACTTATCGGGGAACCCAGATAGCCTAGCATATCTTGGATAAAGCTCCAGCTCACAGAGTCATGAGCTTTGCTGATATCAACTTTAATAGTACATCTCGAAGATTTCCTTTTATTGCCATAATCCTTCAGCATATCTTGACAAATAAGGACATTGTCTAAAATGGACCTACCAGAAGGCTCCCTGAACATCATCAATCAAACTAGGCAGCACCTCCTTCATTCTTGAACAAATCATTTTAGAGATGTTTTTGTAGATAACATTGCAACATGCAATAGATCTAAAATGAGTTACCTTATAAGCACTGTCAATTTTAGGCACAAGAGTAAGAGTAGATGCCCCTATTTGCTTCAACAGATGGCCATGATAAAAAAAAACCTAAAACAGCATTGTAAATATCAGATCCAACTACATTCCAAGCAGTCTTGAAAAACTTGCTAGAGAACCCATCAGGGCCAGGAGCTTTATTGTCATCAATCTCTTAAAGAGCTCTCTTCACATCATTCACATCAAAGCTTCTACAGATCCTGGATATCTGGTTATCAGTTAAAACAGGTCCCTCAGAAATGACAGCAGGATGAAAACAGCATTCAACCTGCTTTTTAGTTCCCAGCAAACCCTTATAAAAAGAAATGAAGAGATCAGCTATTCTGTGTGGATCTTGAACAACATTACCTTCATCATCTTGGATCCTACTTATTCTGTTATTGACTCTTCTCTGCCTCAAACAGGCATGAAAATAAGCTGAGTTAGAACCACCCTCCTTCAGCCAATGCAATTTGGCTTTCTGTTTAAGGAACGATAATCTGGCAACATGAGCTATGGCATACCTATCCCTAGCATCTTTTTCAGCAGCTATCAGCTGCTCATCACAAGGGTCTGTACTCAGTTTAACCTGAATCTCAGCCAAAATAGCAGTAGAAGAAGCATCATCAGTCTCAATAGAAGAGAAATGCCTCACATTCAATTCTTTTAGAGCCCCCTTCACCTTCTGCAATTTTTTCACTACCATGAACATATCAGTGCCAGATACAGGAGTACACCAAGCCTGCCTTACAGTATCCATAAAACCAGGAGCCTCAATCCACATGTTAAAAAATCGAAAAGGTTTCTTAACATTGTTAGCCCGACTAAAAATATCAATACTACAAGGACAATGGTCCATTAAACCTTCTGGCAGAAAATTAGCAGAAGCATGAGGAAAAGAAACATTTCAAGCACTATTCACAAGAGCCCTATCAATTCCGGTACACACTCTATCCTGTCCTTGTTGCTTGTTAGTCCAGGTAAAAAGCTCCCACCAGTGTTCATCTCCATAAGTTCAATTTCATTCATACAATTCCTGAATTGATCAACCTCAGAAAAGGAACAAGGAGAACCAATTCTATAACCCAAGTTCAAAATATTATTGAAGTCACCTCCAACGATCCATGGACCTGTAACAGTACCAACAATCTCAACCAAATGTTTCCAAAGACTCTCTGTCTCTCTGATGCCCAGTATTCAAACCATACATATTTAGGTCGTCATTACATCTTGCTAGAGAACGCTATATACCTTTGGGTTAGAAAGAAATAAACCCGAATCCCACCTAAACGGATCCTACAAGGTCACACATTAGGTTTTGATCAATAAAGAAACCCGAAGCCCAAAGTGAGCCTTAGGGACTAGCCAAAAGGAGATAGGGGAGAGGAAAAATCTAACCTAATTAATCTATTCGGATTATATTAATTAGGGGTTTTGGAAAATAAAGCATACAGTATTCAATTTTCTCAAAACAACGTAATATTTTCCTCTCCATATTCTCTCTCTAAACTGGTTTTCAACTCCAAGATAGTGGAAAGGTTTTCTCGTCTAAGTGGCCACTGGTGGAGTATTGATTCAAGCCAATGGACCGAATAGAGGAGTCACACTTGAGGCTCTTTATCTCCTCTATATAAGAAAGAGAAAGTTGCAGAGAGGAATTCATGCATTAAAGCTTAATTCTAAATAATTACGTGATCCTTTAATTATATATGCATGAGATCCTGTTTAGATGCCTAAATATGATTCATGAAATTCTGATTAGAGTACCTAAAACCCTTCACAATCCCTCAAAAAAAAAAAAAAAAAAAAAAAAAAAAAAAAAAACCTTCACAAACTCCACAAATGTTAATTCTCCCCCTTAAACATTGGAATTAAAAGTTACAAAGATGAGTTGATATCACCATTATCCATGGTTACAATCAATTCACTTATAAAACTTTCATTCAAAAAAATAAAAATATTACGCACAAACACTAACGAAACAAGATAGATGTTGTTTGTTTCACTCAGGACTCTTTTATTTTATTTTTAGTATGAATTTTAGCCTAAGATCAGAACGTGGATTAGCTCGGATACCAAGTTAAAACTAATAATATTGAGATATAACATATTGTTTTTCAGAAAACAAAGCTGATTTAATTTACTTGCACACCAAAAGACCAACATACACTCCACTTAAATAATGAAGAGATATTAAATAACCAAAGCTAAAAAGATGGAAGCATAAACCATCATTTCCAATTTTAATGCAACAAATAGTTGACCCACTAAACAATGTTCTAATAATCTGCCACTTATTTGCTTAACAAATCAAACCAACTAAATTACTAAATTAAAAACAGCAAATGAATTGCATTAGTTAGAGACCCACACACACTACTTTGAAGCACTACAACCAACAGGCTCCACCAATCTTTGATTATTTAAAATTTATATTTGCTTTTAGTTTATCATTTGGGTTATATTAATGGTTCTTCTTTAGAGAGGAATGTCTCCCTCGAAAGAAAAGGGTTTTTTATATTCTTCGAAAGACAAGGTTTTTTCAATCTCCTTTGAAAGACAGTGTTTTTGAAATAACTTCGGAAAAAACATGGTGTTTATGCGTTTGGTATTGTCACAAGTTATGCATGACTACGATTGATATTTATTTAGGTTACAAAGTTATCACAAAAATTTTCTTCCTCCTAAAATTACGAAGTGACGATGGATCCACTCATTAAGTTGTATAACACAACGCATTAAGAATGTGCCAAATTTTATATCTATATATTTGGATTCTTAGTCCTTTCCTAGTTAATTCTAGTTTGATTTTGTTAAACTTGTTTTCTTTATCGTTAATTGTCATTTGTAGATGTCATTTGGGCTTCTTTAAGTAAAAATCGATAAAATCAAAAGTCTAACTACAGTAGATTTTAGAGAAACTCAATTTTTAGTTATTAAAAAAATACGAGTATGACCGGTCTAAAACCAGACTATACCCAAATTTTCAGGTCTAGAATGATCTAAATCGGAATTAATCTGGTTCGGTCCACGGTCCCTAAAAATTCGGGATTCAGGTTTGGGCTCTATACATGTTCTAGTGGTAGTAGTTGAATCTAATAGTTAAGACTTTTTTTAGCCAAAAAATTTTAACTTAATTTCTTGCACAAGGATTTTATATGGATTCCTTAACTGAAAACATTATGTCTTTCTTGCTTTTAGAGAATGACTTTAAAACTTTTGATGAGACAATGAGCTCTGTAGATCTAGTTTTTGTAAAAAGGCTTTTAAAAGTGAACTATATCCCAAAATATCCTACTATTGGGACCTTAGTGATTTGCCTAAAGGTTCCAAACCTTTAAACCGTTACTGGATCTTTAAGAAGAGGTTAAAATCGAAGGGAATAATAGATATCTTTAATAGATAACTTTAAAGATAAAGTTGTGATTAAAGGCTTTAGCTAAAAGGAAGGGATAGATTTTTTTGAAACATATTCTCCCGTGACTAAGATAGCCGCCATTACCTTGATAGCCTTATCACTTAGTGTTTCATCAAATACATGTGAAAACACCATTTCTTAATAGGGACCTTGATAAACAAATCTACATGACCCTGGTGGTGAAAGGACAAGAACACAAGGTTTTTTAAGCTTAGAAAATCTCTTTAAGGTCTTAAGAAAGTTCCTAAGCAATGGAATGAGATATCTGATAATACTCTTAGGAGTAATGACTTTTTGGTGAATTCTTCGGTTCATATTTGTATTCCAGTATTCCTAGGTTCTTGAATCATCTTATATTATAATTGGTTTATGATATTAGTTTGTACTAATCTTGTTCCGGGGTTTTTGTCCATTAGGAGAGTTACATCATCAAGACTGGATTTCGAGCGCCTGTATCTGCAAAACAACGGAGACTCCGGTTGGGAAGAGTTCTGCCTCCAACGATCAAATTAGAACGTGTATAGAAAAAGTGAAATGGTGCGGAAACTAAAGTGAGATCTTCTCGGATTCCGAGATCATGGGATTTCTCTGATGTAAGAGAATTCCTTGTCTTGTAATTAATGAGTATATATCCCCCCAAAGTCGGGTAAATCTCCCTATTTATAGGGTCATTGGTAAGGTGCCCCTATCTAGGTCATTCTGACCTAGATTTGGGGGTTGCGCCCTTTTGCGGTTTTTCTCGGGAATTGGGTCCTGAAGGCCGTCTTTTTCCCCACTGATTGGGAGTGCCACGTGTCAGCTAAAGAGAGGTTCATTTTAAACCACTCCTAAGGTGACACGTGTCACCCTCTTATTGGACCACGTGGCCCAGGTATTTTTACCCAAAACAAATCTTGTGGTGGTGAATGAAATTAAGGCTTTTTTCCACTAAATTTGAGATGAATAACTTTAGAAAAGCCAATGTTGTTCCTATAATTTGGTTGAAGAATACCAAGAACAATTTCTCTTAAGCCAATTTCACTATGTAGAAAAGACATGAAAGAAATTTGGTTGTATTGATGATTTGCCTTGTAATACACCTTATGATACTAACATGAAGCATGTAAAGAACAGGGGACCAATTGTTTCACAAGAGCTATTTATAAAGGTAATTAAGAATGTGATGTTGTTAATGAGCTGTAATCGTCCCTAACTTTACATACACAGTAAGTAGGCTTAATAGATATAATCACAATCTAAGCGATGGTCATTAGACTGTTTTTAATCAACTACTAAGGTACCTTAAAGGTACCATGGAGGTATGTTTGCATTTAAATAGTTTTCCTAGCGTTTTACAAGACTAATGTGATGCTAATTGGTAATGATGAAACGTCCTCTACTAGTGGTTATGTTTTTATTTCAGGGAGTGATGCTATTTACGGAAATCCTCGTAACAACCATGTTTAACTTGCTCCACCATGGAATATGAATTCACCACTCTTGAGTTGACCGAAGAAGAAACAGAATGGCTAAAACATTTACTAGCTAACATACCATCATTGTGGAGGGGACGATCATTACTAATGTCTTTACATTGTGACTCTTAAGCGACAATCGGGTTCGTGTTTCAAATATCAAATATGAATTTCCAAATATCTGAAATTTCGAACCGAATAAGGATCGCAATTCCCTAATTTTTGGATTGGACCAACCGTAACTTTCCTAGCGCAATCTATCCTAGAATTAAACCCCTACCATTCCTACTTCCCATCCTTTTATGTCCAAACTTCCTTCTCAATTCCTTTCATCCCTACTCCGAATAGTGCATTCCAAGGTTTCCCACATATTAGACTAGTGAGCAAGATTAACAGCTAACATGAATTTTCAACAAGAGAAAACCCAGAACAAGAATACTGAAATTTTATAACTACCAACATGAGCTTAGCTACACTTGGCCCTTAGGCTAGTGCTAAGAATTGACTTAGTTTTAAACAAAACTGAGAGCAAAACTGTGAGATTAAGGGATGATGATGAGTAGCAGCAAATTTGGATGTTACAAGATTTTAAGAGGCTTGCTTTCTCTCGAATAAAGTAAAACACAAAACAGTCATTAACATTTAACATGTCTCTTTATTTCTCATTTCCTCTATTTATGGAGCTTCTAGCCTAACAAACTATCTTCTCTTTCAAACTACTAATAACTTATTTATAATTCTGAAAGTACCCCTACCCCGCATAATGATACCTAGCAGCATGTAAATTAATATTGGAAATCAGGAAGTTGTTTTCCTCATCATACAATATATAAATTAAGTTTAAAAAAATTATCAAGAAAAAAACTTGTGGCAATTTAGGTAGGTGGTGAGAATAAAATTCTATTAAGAGTACTTCATTTTTTTATCTATCTTGCCTAATTTTTTTATCATCTTTGATAATGAAATTTGACTCTTATTTCTACTATAATACTTCCTCTGCTTTTTTTAGTTGAAACATTTCTTTAATGACGTTTGCTAATGCACAATTTCAACGATTACAATCTCTAATAATCAACTTTGTAAAATATAAAAACTAGATATTAAAGAAATTTATTTTGAGAAGATTCAAACAAGATCCCACATAACTATGTTTTATCGTAACTAAAAATTACAAAAGCTAGTCTGTAGTTTGTGAATAGTGTCAAAATTCAAACGTGTCAACTGACGAAAAAAAAGTGGACGTAGTGTATTGTTAAAAAAATAAAATAAAATAAAAAAAATAAGTGAAGGTTATATTAAAAAAAACAAATAAAAATAAATAAAATAAAACTTTGAAGAAGAAACTAGCAAGATCAATTCAACATATAACGGTAAAATAATGACAACTACGTACTCTCTCTGTTTTGTAATAATTGCAACATTAGGTGTTGCACATAGTATTAGGAAAATTATAGGGTAAGGACCAAAGGAATGATTTTATAATAAAAAAGTATAGTTGGTAAGAGTATATTTAGTTGTTAGTTGGAGAAAGAAATAATAAAAAGGTGGTGTTAGTGGGATTGGTAGGAGAGAGAAATAATAAAATATAAGTGAGTCCTTACAAATAAGGAAGTGTTGCAATTATTATGAAACAGACATAAACGGAAAGTGTTGCGATTATTATGAAACAGACTACAGGGGTACTTGGAAACCGGATAAAAACCACACTTGGGTACAGTTAGAAGCATAATCAATTGCTACAAAACAGTAATTTAAAGTCAATAAATGCAGGTCATACTTAGTACTAATCTAGCTATAGGGAAAATCATCCATATGGTAGTTGCTAGATGGCTAGTAGTTTAGTGGAAAGTGATGAAGGGAATATTAAAGTTCCATGTAGTTGAGCATTAGGATACCAAAGGGGAAGGGAGACTAGATGATCATGCAATTTGTCAACATTTAAGGGAAGAAAAATAGGTGTTAAAGATATTTAATGGATATTAAAGTTGTCTAAGAATGTAAAGAACTATTGAGAAGGGTAAGGGGAACTTGGCAGGAAAGGAAATAAAGGACTCTCTATTGCATAAATGAAATTAAACCTGAGAAAATTCAAACATTTTCAGTCTGAAATATTTAAAATATATTTGATACTTTTAATTATAATCCCATAATCGTACCATTATGTGACATGAAATCATTTTGTGGTTGCAAGGGCTTCAGCTCTCTCAAAGGGTAATCATTTTGGTGAAAGTATATTGTCCTGATGGTGAGACAAAAGGTAGAATAACAAGAGTCAGCTTAAGCATGAACCCACTGGTAGTGCTATCAGTCATTGAATTATCATGAATGACTCGAGTGTACAAGAACAATGGAGGAGAGAATGGGCCATTCTTCTAAATACCTTTCTTCGGGACAATAATTTTAAGTATATCAGTTTGCCTGATTTTCTCTACTAGAACAAGAATCACTTAAGCAAATGCAAGGAGCTTTAAGCTTTCTGAGATTGATAAGCAGTAAGGGCAGGTTTGGAAACTGCATGCAACAAAGATTGCATATGCAGGTTGGTCTAGCACTCTTGCAGGAAAGGTTTGCTGCTTTTGGTTATAAGCTGAACGACCTTTTAAGTAATAATACAAACTTCTTTCAGATTTGAGCTCCTCCCACCAGGGCTAAAGAAAGGGGTAATAGAATGATTGGAAAGGGAAGTAAAAGAGAAAGAAAGGTATTCAAACTGAAAGCCTGAGCTCCTCCGTTTAAGTCAATACAACCCTCGTCAGAATACAGTACAGCCATGATAACCTTCTAGTAATGATTAACGAACTTATAACCTGGTCAAGCCTAAATCAGAACTATGCCAATATAGTAAAAATTGCTCATTAAGCAGAGTATCAAAGATTCTTTACAACAGAATACGAAATATTAAAAGATACAGTAAAATTTTCTCTCTGCAATATCCAGGAAGATGCTGATTTGCAGCTAATTTTTCAAGGCTTGTAGATATGAAGACTGAAGTACATTGACCTCATTTGTGAAACATGATGTTCTTGATCAAGTAATTGAGCTCCATTTCAACCAAAAGCATCCATGAATAGCAAATACCTAGATTTTACTTAGTTCCTATTGTCCAAAACCCACGAATATGAATAATAAACTTAAGTGCTCTCCATGTAGATCTCAGAAAAGGGTTTAAATTAGTTTCAAGAGGCTTTTCCAGCAGCTTTATATATACATCTTGTCCACATGAAAGATGATATACATGAAAGCAGAATAATCATCAAAGAAGGATGATGAACATAAAGATACGAGGAAGAAACTTCACACATTGAGTGAGATTGTTCACTACCACAGACATATATATCTTGATATATCTCTGCTTAAATATGATTCATATATCGAACTTTAAACTGTTGTTTGGTTTATCATTTCAAAACCAACTGTTTTAGCATTTCAATCTAAGGCATATGCCAGTCATAAGGCCAGCAAAATGCTGTGGAATACATGCTATCAATTATTAAAATTCCATGGTAGAAGTCCCATACAACAACTATAGCACAAACAAATATCAGACCTACATTGATCATGGACAACCTTATATAATATTAAATGGCTGAGACCATGTCTAAGAGTGTTAGGTTACCTGGACAAGTGGGATTGCAGCCAAACGTGCAGCTACATCATTAGATGACTTCTGACACTCCCTCCATAGCAGATTATGAGCAGGCATATCTCCATAGCTGCTTATATTAGAAGAGTTTAACATAAGAGCATAATACAAAGTAAGAAATTGACCGGCTTTGTCTTCCCAAAGTCAGATGGTTTCTTGGACGACTGTCCTTTGCTTGGACCAGCCGTCTAGGTCTTGATGAGATCTCTCACCTCACCTTTAAAATTCATCATGAATTTGACAAACTCCTCACGAGTGATGTGAGCAGTTTGTCCTGTACGCTGAGGTTGGCCGGCTGACTTGCTCAGACCCGCCTGGTTATCGCCCCGTTCCCTGTTATCCTTGGAACGGATGCGTCTAGTGATGAGGGATCCATCTTTGGTCATAAATACTTTGACCTCTGGATCTGACTCTATATCATGGTCCGAATGGACCTCAGCTGATGGATGCTTCTCCTTAGGAGGCGGTACAGTCACTTGAGAAACCATCTTAGTGGTACTCTCCCCACAGACGGCGCCCAATGTTTCGGGATTTTTTGGATCTCCAGCGGGAGAGTTACGTTTCTAAGCCTGGGTCCTCGCCGCCTGTACCTGTAACAAACGGAAGCTCTAGTTGGTTGAAATTCCGCCTCGACAGTCAAGTTAGTACGTGTTCAGAGAGTAAAAAGCGGAAAGTAAAAGTATCTTCTTGGATCTCGAGATCAGGTGTTTTCTCTGTTGTAAGAGAATTGATTTTGATGTAATAAATGAACGTGTCCCCCAATTGGGGTACGTAAATCTCCCTATTTGTAGGGTCATCAGGGATTGTGCCCTTACCTAGGTCACTCTGACCTAGATTTGGTGGGTTGCGCCGTTTTGCAGCTCCTCAAGAAATGGGCCTTGAGGCCGTCATTCCCCTTGAATATCCGTAGTGTCAAGTCCCGAGAGGTCTATTTTGGATTCCTCCTAGGGTGACACATGTCACACTCTTATTGATCCACGTAGCTGGGGTAAAAATACCCAAATCACTAATAATGAATGATCTAGTCATCATTATCCTTTACACACCCCCCGCAAGATGGACGTCTGGAACGAGAGACCAATCTTGGATATAACATTTCAAATCATATTCATTGTAGTAATTAAAGTGGAGGTGAGAAGCGTTGCATTGCATTGTGATGATCCTCCGAGAGGGTTTGGAGAGAGTGGAGAATTAGAAGGCTTTTTTATTTTTAAGTAGATAAAGAGAAAGGAGAATTGTTGTTTTTTTTAAGTAGATAAAGAGAAAGGAGAATTGTTTTTTTTTTTTTTTCTGGAGAAGAAGAAAAAGAAGCGTATAAAGGAGGTTTTTGTCTTTTTTTTTTTGTAGGAGTTGCGTGAAAATTTGACATATAGAGGAAAGAGATGAAATTGTGATTGTTTCTATAGGAGAAGAATTATCTTCATTGAAAGAGAGGAGTTTGGGTTTCTCCATAAAAGTTTGGAGAAGTGAGTTCATGTTTGGAAACACTCGATAGATAGACTACTCGGGCCAAATAAAGGATTTATTCTTAAGGGGTTTGGAGAAAAAAAAAAGATAATTGGATCTCTTAGTAGATGAACTACGAGTTGTCGGTAGAGTTCATGGAGCGGAAGTTTGATTTGGGTTTGAAGCTTTCGGGGAAAGGAGCAGAAATATGGTCACGATCATTTGTCGGTGTCGGCAAAGGTTTTTGATAATGTAGCCATGGAATAAGAGGATGTAGTAGCGGAAGCAGGAAAAGAATGGATCAATAGCTCTTATACCATGATTGTAATACCCCGTATTCTTAAACTCGTTTTATGAACATTATGTTTTGACTTAATTACGTCATACTCCCTTTGTCCCATAATACATGACATAGTCAAACATTGCATATATGTCAATGTACTAGTTTGACTTTATTTTTATATAATTAAATATTAATGAAAATTATTTTAAAAATTTTATTATGAAACTTTATATTAAAATTTATCTAACAACATATTTTATGATAAAATATATTTTTAATTATGTTAGTAAAAAAATTATGGTCAAACCTAATGCAAGATTAGTGAAAAAAAGTCCAACGTCTCATGTATTATGGGACGGAGAGAGTAGTTTTTTCGGGAAAATAATTATAATTACTACTCGTATTATGTTTTAAAGTGACACAAAAGGATTTTATTGTATAATTATTTACGAAAATGAATTTGTTATAATTATGATTTACTAAAGATTTTATCTTTTATACACATATATATCAAGTCAGGAATGGAGTACTCACCCAAACTTCCAACGCTAAGTATTGATACCAATTTGTTCCTAAAGTATGTTTGAGACATGACTAAGAAACAAATTTAGCAAATTTCAACTATAGCAATTTTGATTACCAAATTGTTAGTCCGAAGAAAAAAAAAAAAAAAAGAATAACCATTACCGTTACTTTGATACCAATTATCAAACTAGATATGGATGATAGATTTGTCAAATTAAGATTTTGACATAGTCTAATAATTATTATTGAAACAAAATATTGCTAATATCATCTACCCATATTCTATCATACGTGATTAGGGGGTTTTCCCCGCCCAATCAGTGTACGCCACGTGGACCAATCAGGTCCTGCCAAGTGTTCTCCATTTGGACCTCTCAGGGCCTGTCACGTGGCACACAGCCATTTGTCCACCATGGACCAATCATGCCACGCCAAGTGGCCTGCTGTTTGCCACCTAGGAAGATGGCCACCTAGGCCCAGTATCTGGGAAAAGCCCCATCAGCTCTAGGTTGACCTAAACCTAAGATTGGGCACGCTTCCCAAGACTATAAATACCTTCATTAATCCTCATTAGGGGGGGTTCAGCAATAATTACTCTCACCTAGAGAAACCTAAACACATCGATCACTCCTCCCCTAGAGGAACTAGATCTCCCACATTTACTTTCCGCACCTTTTTTACTCCACATACAAGCACTAACTTGATCGTCGGAGGCGGATCTCCCACCACCCGGAGTCTCCGTTGTTTTGCAGGTACAGGCGGAAGGATACCAGTCCCGGAATTGTAACTCTCCCGCAGGACATCAGAAAACCCCGAAACATTTGGGCGCCGTTTGTGGGGAGAGTACTTTCGAGATGGCATCACAGTCTGTACCGAATCAAAGCAAGAAGCGTCCTATGGACGACCCTCAGGTCTACACTGACCAGGATACTGACAATGAGGTCGAGGTCGAGACTCACACGGCCTCAAACTAAGTACCGCTTCCCTTCTCCAGGGAAAAGGAAGCCCATCCGTCATGTTCAGCCGGACGGGTCGAAGAAAACATATTCTGATGCTCGAATGTTGCTAGAGCAGAAGAAGAATGATCGACTATCAGATTCGACCTCTACGTCTGATTTTCAAGACAGTTTACACAATACCTCCTTGAGGTGTTCGAATTCAAATTATGAGAGCCAGACAGGCAGTACCTCCCACCGGTTCGGCTCCCAGAAAAATCAGACGGGCCCGCATGTGCCACCCTAGCCATACGTGCCGCAATCTCAATATTTCATGCAGCCTACTCTATTTGGAGGACAGGCGGCAAGAAACGTCCAGCCTTTGGACTGGCAACTTAGGTTGCTTAGACTTGGAGAACAGCCGTCCGCCTTCTCCAAGGAAATAATTGAGGCCGCCCAGCCGGCCAAAGTGAAGAATGTGATCTGATGGCGTTCACCAACCTTATGTACCTTCAAGGGTTGGATGACCCCACATGGTGTAAGTGCTTCCCAGCCACATTAAAGGGCATTGCTCAACAATGGTTTGGCAACTTGCCGATTAGTTACGTAAACAATTTCAAGACCCTCGCCTACTTGTTTACCTCCAATTTTGCGATGAACATTCCTGCTAAGAAGACGACCCTTGATTTCGGGACCATACAGCAGGGAGAGAAGGAGGGACTTCGTTCCTACATCAGGCGATTTAACCTGATGAGGATTCAGATACACGGGCTGCCGGATGAGGTAGCCTATACTGATTTTTTCAGAGTACTTAAGGACGGGTCGAACTTCAAATTTAACCTTGGTCAGAAAAAGCGTGACCACCCTCCAAGAGGCCATGATGGAGGCGGATGCCTATATTCAAGCAACCGACCTTTGTAATACTGGGAAGCAGTCGGACAACAAGAGGCCCGACAAAAGAGAAAGCCGACAAAAGCAGTCGGCAAATAAAGAAGAGAAAAAGAGAAGAAATATGGGCGGCCGACTCCTCTGAACAGCCGTCCCAGAAAAAGAAGAAAGAATATAAAACACACTCTCCCAAGTATGAGTTCAACAAGGATAGCCGCGCTATCCTCAATCAAATCAAGGGCTGGATCTCAATTGAGAAGCCGGCCGCCATGAAAGGTTCGGTTAGCAACCTAAACCAAAGCAAATTTTGCCACTTTCATAAAGACATTGGTCATGAAACCAATGAGTGTATAAGCCTCAAGCGCTTTCTAGACCGCCTGGCAGAAAAAGGCGATCTTGACTCCTATGTCAAGAAGTCCAAGGGGAATGCTCCTCCCAAACATAAACAGGCGGCCAAAAAGAAGCACCGGTCGGCTGACAGTTGTGACACTGACGACGCCGTTGTCTATACTATAGCAGGCGGCTTCGCAGGAGGCGGCCCCACTATCAGGGGCAACAAAGACAACTTCAGGCGGTTAGATTTTAATTCCGTCAACCAAGGACGGACCTCCAAGATTTCGTTCCCAGAAATTGTCATCACAGAGGAAGACTTGGGAGGCGTTAGGGGGCCGCATGACGACCCCATTGTTATTAAATGTAAAGTGGCCAACCAGAGAGTTGGTCGGATCCTCATAGACACCGGCAATCAGCAACAAGTGCTTGACGAAGCTCAAGTACAAACCTAACTGCATACATCCGGTATCTCACCCTTTAGTAGGGTTTGGAGGAAGCGTCGTACACCCAGTGGGACGGGTGGATCTACCCATTTGCCTGGGTGAGAAAGGGGAGGGCCGTCACATGGTGGTTGGTTCTTAGTTGTTGAAGAGCTCTCGGCCTATAACATGATCTTAGGGTGACCCACCTTGAACAATTCCAAAGCTGTCATCATTCCATCTCTCATGCTGCTCAAGTTCGAGAAGGATGATGGAACAGTCGGCTCCGTAAGGGGAGACCAGAAAATGGCACGAGAGTGTTATCTCTCGGATATTAAACCCACTGTGGCGACTGCTGGCCCAAGTGGAGAGAAAACTGACCTTGAACAAATCAAGGAGGATGCGCCTGCCCAAGCAGCAGGCGGTAAGAAAAGAAAGGCTGCCCAACCGGGGGCCAAAAGAAAAGAAAAGCGATAGCAATCACTGGCCGAGGAGCGGTCAGACGAGTTTCGCCCTCAGCCAGCTGGTGAACATGGGGACGTCGTCCTTGACGACTCATGTCCTAGCCGAACAGTTAAGGTTGGGACGACTGCCCTTGCGGCACTTGGTGATGATTTTCATCAACTCTTGAAGGAGTTCAAGGATATTTTCGCATTTGAAGTACATGAGATGCCAGGTATAAGTCCAGACTTGACAGTGCATAAGTTAGTTGTGGATCCGAAAAAGAAGTCGGTCAGGCAAAAGAAGCGGAACCATGGCGAAGAAAGAAGTCAGGCGGCCACCGCCGAGGTTAAAAAACTACTTGATGCAGGGTTCATTCGGCAGTGTTATTTCCCTGACTGGGTTGCAAACGTTGTACTTGTGAAAAAGCCGAATGGTACCTGGCGTATGTGTGTGGACTACACGGACTTGAATAAGGGCGTGCCCCAAAGATAGTTATCCATTGCCCAAGATCGACAGTCTAGTCGACTCTATAGCCGGCCACGCCTTAATGAGTTTCATGGACGCCTACTCTGGTTTCCATCAAATTCCCCTTTGGAAGAAGGACCAAGAGAAGACGGCCTTTGTCACAGATCAAGGCCTATACTGTTACACGGTCATGCCGTTTGGTTTGAAGAACGCCCCGGCTACCTTCCAGAGAATGATAAACACGGTCTTCTTTGACCAAATTGGGAGGAACGTCGAGGCGTACATAGATGATATGATTGTGAAGTCTAAGCTCAAGACGGACCATTTGGCCGACCTCCGAGAAACATTCACCACACTCAGGCGGCACCAAGTCATGCTCAATCCCAAGAAGTGTGTTTTTGGAGTTGAGTCTGGGAAGTTCCTCGTATCAATCAAAGGGGCATAGAGGCTAACCCCGAAAAAGTGCAGGCGGTCATAGACATGCAATCGCCCTATACTGTCCAAGAGGTTCAGAAATTAACAGGTTGTCTTGCGGCCCTGGGGAGATTTCTCAGTCGGGCAGGCGACAAATGCCCTTACTTCTTTCAGGCAATAAAAAAGAAGGCTATGTTTGAATGGGGGCCGGATGCTGAGGTGGCCTTTCAGAAGCTGAAAGCACACTTGCACTCCTTACCAAGGCTGGTCAGCCCTTTGCCAAAAGAAGTCCTCTATATGTATCTAGTAGTGTCTGACCCTGCTCTAAGTGCCGTCCTCCTTGCTGAGAGGGACGGCTGCTAGCTCCCGGTCTATTTTGTCAGTTACGTGTTGAAGAATGTTGAGTTGAGGTACCCCCTAGTGGAAAAATTTGGCCTTGCCCTCTTCATGGCAGTTAGAAAATTGAAGCCTTATTTCTTGGCACATTCGGTCGTGGTATACACAGACCAGCCAATCAAGCGGCCACTGACAACCATGGAGTCGTCAGGCCGAATGATCAAATGGGCAATAGAAATTCAGAGCCTTAAAATTACGTTCGAGCCAAGAAAAGCAATGAAGGGACAAGCATTTGCTAACTTTATAGTGGAGATGACTCGGCCCTCTAATTCTCAAATTCCAGACCATGTCTGGAAGGTTTATGTGCGCGGAAGCTCCACTTCAAATGGTTGTGGTGCAGGCTCATATGTCAGTCACCAGAAGGCGACAGGTACGAGTATGCTCTGCGTTTTAACTTCCAAGCCTCGAACAACGAGGCAAAATATGAAGCTTTATTAGCCGGTATCCGCATGTGCAAGGCGGCTCGGGCAAGAAAAATAGACGCCTGCTCTGACTCACATCAGATAGTAAGTCAGTACAACGACGAATATTTGCAGGCAGTACGTCAGGCGGCTGGGTCACTTGAAGAGTTTCATCTAACTCAAGTACCCAGGTCCGAGAACAACCAGGCGGACGCCCTCTCTAAACTGGCATCCTCGGCCTCCTGTGACACACCAAGGACCGTCTTCTGGGAAGTTATGGAAAAGAGAAGCATTGAAGAATAGCCCATTGGAATTCTGGATAGAAGTTCAACCTGGATGGACCCAATCAGGGCATATTTAATAGACGACACCTTGCCGAGTGATCAATCCCAGGCGGCCCTACTGAAAAAACGGGCGTCCAACATCGAGATGTGTAAAGGGGAACTTTTCAAGAAAGGGTATCTTCAGCCCCTCCTGAAATGTGTTACCCTAGAAAAAGGACGAGAGGTCTTAGAAGATCTACATTCAGGGTACTGCGCTTCTCACGTAGGCGGCATGTCGCTTGCTCAAAGAACCAGGCGGCAAGGTTACTTCTGGCCTACATTGGAAGCTAATGCCATGGAAATGGTTAAAAAGTGTGACAAGTGCCAAAGGTTTGGCAAGCTAATCCATCGTCCGCCCACAGATCTCACGGCCATCCATAGTCCTATACCATTCGCTAAGTGGGGCATGGATATCCTAGGTCCCTATACGCCTGCAAAAGGCTGCAGGTGGTACATACTGGTTACAGATGACTACTTCACCAAGTGGGTGGAGGCAGAGGCTGTTAAAGGTATCAAGACTAAGGATGTGATCTCGTTCATCTGGAAAAATGTCATCACTCGGTTTGGGGTGCCCATGTCTATGGTTTTTGATAATGGTCCCCAATTTGAGATGTCTGTTCTCAAAAATTGGTTGGGAGACCAAGGAATTTCACACTCTTTTGCATCATTCGACCGACCACAAGCAAACGGCCAAGTGGAAGCTTTCAATAAAATCAGCTCAGACGGTATCAAAAAGAAGATTGAACGAGCAAGCGGCCTATGGGCAGACGAACTACCACACATTCTCTAGGCCATAAGGACGATTGAAAAGGGAGCGACTGGAGAAAATCCTTTCCTCCTAACTTATGGGGCAGAAGCTGTTATACCAATTGAACACTATGAGCCGACTCTTCGTATAATGCAGTATGACGAAGGAGCAAATTGGGAGGCCATACGCCTAGCATTGGATTCACTCCCAAAACGAAGGGGCAATGCAGCCTTGCGCCATGAAATGTACCACCTGAGAATGACAATGGCATATAACAAAAGGGTACACAAGCGTCCACTCAAAGTGGGGAACTTTGTACTTTGAAAGATGGAAGCAGTCGGTAGCGCTAATGAGTTAGGCAAATTAACTCCCAACTGGGAGGGACCCTACCGAATCTATTAAGAGGTTCAGGACGGCACCTACCGCCTAGAAACACCAGACGGCCAACCCTTACCTCGAACCTGGAATGTAGATAATTTAAAGAAGTATTATTTTTGAATGATGTAATTGCCGAGAGCAGCTAATAAAACATGCAAAATTTGCTTCATATATATTATAAATAAACAGAGTGGCATACCGCCTGTTCCATGGGCAGTCGGCTACTCTCCAGTTTGCACCAATCAGGGGGCATGCCGACTGGATAAACAATCGGCTACTCTCCATTTTCTTTACTTTGTACTGTTTCAGAGGGGCATGCCGCCTGTAACTTTACAGTCGGCTACTCTCCTATACTTGTTCATCATGAACTAAACAAGGCCTATGGTCGGATGATCAAATCAGGCACCTAGCCAACTGATCCTCTCATTTAAACTAATACGACATGTCCCAACATCATAGCAGGCGTCCGGCGGCATCCCTCCGGATGAGATTCGTCGCAGAGAGCAGCTCCTTTTTGGGTGGAATAATGCTCTATAAACTAAGTACACGACACCTAAACGACTGTCCCCAAGGACAAACCACGTAGCCGTTTCGAGACAAGGATAACTCTAACACTAACCAAAACAAGTGTTAGCAGTTGACATCCGAGTCGGATAACTGCCTATATCACTTGGGATAAGTACAAGGGGTGCCTCTTGAGTTAATAGCCAACAAAAATTGGCGAATCAAGGGGATCAACCGGCCTTCGCCACCTGGTACCTCTACTACTCAAGCAAGAGAGGTGACGACTGGGTAATCTCAAAGATTACTCATTGTCACTCCCACATACTTAGTGTGGATCCAAAAAGCTATGATGAGTCCGTCTGGCTGAAGGCAAGACCGGAGTCTATTTCTACTTAAACAAACAGGTGGCCCGATTACAAGCGGCTTGTTCCTTCTAACTTGTAAAAGTTAAACAGACCTAACGTGTTTCCTAAAATGCGTTGGGAAACCGATTGGATACGTGGCCGACTGGTCGTCAATCTGGAGCCAAGACAACAAGTCGTCCAGGGGCATAGGCAGTCGGTACTTGATAAACTTTGATTGCAAAATTCTAAGCAAAATTCTAAATTCTAAACAACATACCAGCTGAAACAGTCGGTATGGTATGCAAGCGGATATCAAGGAGCCTCTATACTTGGCAAAAATAAAACAAAATTCAGTGATCATAAACAAAACGACCAAACAGTGGTCGCCAGTTTCATATATAAACAGCCGGCCATATAGACCGGAAAAATATTCATAAACCCCGGCCCCTTGGCCGGGTAAAGATACAAGGAAACAAACGGCACGCATGCCGATAGAAAGTTAAAAAATAAAAGCTTTAGACATTGGGAGGGGCTTGGGTCTCAACTGCCGGCTGATCGAGCTCAACGACGGGCGCTTGATTCTTCAAAACATCCTCTTTTGTTGACTCGTCTTTAGGGACAAGAGCTATAGGCCCATCCTCCACCATTGGTTGTAGGGCCACCACCTCTTCTTCCTCCTCGGAGCTGGAGCCGACCGCTTCCTCTTCTTTCTCGTCCTCATCAGCCGCCTGCTGCATGATTCTTCTGTTGTACTCTTCAGTACAAGCGTTGAATTTCTTATCCCATGCGGCATAGCTAGCTTTTGGGAAGAGGGACGACCAGGTCATCTTCATGATATTGGCCGAGTCCTCCATCATTGCCTGGGCTAGAGCCAGCTTCTCGGTCTCAGCCTTCGCATTAAGATCTTTGGTGATGGTCGCCTCCTGCTCCTCCAGGCGCTCCTTGACTGCGTCCAAAGACTTCTGCAGACCCTCAGCCTTATGGGCAATGTTTTTGAGTGGACGCAGCTCGTCTCGAAGACTTTTGACCGTCTTCTCCAGCTCGTCGTTCCGTTTTTTAGCCGCCTCCAACTCAGTTTTGATTGTTGAAGTGGCAAGCGCCTGATAATAAAGAATATCAGTTGTCAATATTTCATTTTGGGCAATTTAAAACATTTCCTTATCAATGTCAGAGGCGGCCATAGCTTTAGCAGCCTTTACCTCTTTGTTTTTGGCGCTGATCGGCCTACGAAGGCCGTGTACACGCAACATAGTCTGAAAAAGGAAAACAGGCATCAAATTTGAACAGAGCAGGCGGCAGGCAAAGTTAATCAACATTTTTTAAAAAAAAATGCTAAATCTACCTCGGAGAGGAGACCCATGATGCCGTCCTGGTCAAGGGTGCCGACTCCCTTAACCGCCTCCCTCTCCTCTAGAGGGATGGCCTTAACCATAGACTTGGCCATTTGGACCAAGTCTGGTTCTTGAGGGTCGCCTGCATTCTGAAATGAAAACATCAGAGCATGAAGAGCGTATTGAGGAAAAGGTTAAGGCAAGTTTAGTAGAGCCAGATTGTACCTCTTGGAGGCCGGCTGTCCCTTGGGACTTGTACTTGTTTTCCCCACTCTTGGGGGTTTGCGGCTGTTTCTCATCCGCCTGTTTTCTGGAGGAGCCAGGCGTACTCCCAGTGGCCAGTTTATGCGCCTTCGCGTCCTGTTGCTGGGAGGAAAAGGGTTTGGACGAGCCCACCTGCAAAATCATGGAAGATTAATACTGGCAAAGAAAGGCTTTCAAAGAAAAAATTTGAAGGTTCGGAACTCACTTGGGGTGCCTCCTTGGCAGAGTCAACAGAAGTCCGCCTCTGACTCATGATCGAGGCTCGCAGCAAAGCAGCCGCCTTCTTGGAAGCAGAAATGTGGTCCATAGCTTCGGCTGAAAGAAAACGCCACAAAGAGTGAGAAACATGCAAAAATAAATCAAGTAATACATGTAGAGGCACAAGAGGCTGGCTACCTCTGGAGTCCGACTGCTAAGGCCACAGGCGGCCAAAAAGTACTCATCATATAGCCACTGAAATTTGGGAACACAGTTTAAAGGCACCTGCTCCCGTACCCCAGTAGTAGAGTTTGCATACTACGGCCGCCTACAAGAAGAGGCGTGATTAGGGGATTTTTCCCCACCAATCACCATCTGAAAAGTGGACCAATCAGGTTCCGCCATGTGTCCGTCACATGGGCCAATAGGAGCCTGCCACGTGTCAAGCAATGATCCGTCCACTATGGACCAATTACGACACGACACGTGTCCTTCCCATGACACCTGGGATAACCGGTCACCTAGGCCCAACTTCCGAGGGAAGCCCAATCAGCCCAAGGTTAACCTAAACCTTGATTGGCACGTTTCCCGAGGTTATAAATACCTCCCTTAATCCTCATTAAGGGGGAGAACACGCTAAAAACGCAGATTACACACATTAAACACTCTCACCTAGAGAGACCCAATCACTTTAATTTCCGCATTAATTACTCCTTAATCAAGTACTAACTTGACCGTCGGAGGCGGATCTCCAATCATCCGGAGCATCCGTTTGTTTTACAGGTACAGGCGTCCGGTTCCAGTCTCGGAATTGTAACTCTCCCGCAGGACATCAGAAAACCTCGAAACATCTTGGCGCCGTCTGTGGGGAGAGTACTTCTGAGATGGCATCCACGTTTGCACCGACTCCTGAAGAGAGACGTCCCCTGGACGACCCTCTAGTTCAGTCGGACCACGATACTGAGAATGAATTTGAAGTTGAAGCTCGCACAGCTTCAGACGGGACCCTAAGGGCCCGACGTACCTGTCATACCGAAAGGAGGGAACGGGAACATCTTCATACAGGAAGCGAGCCAGCAGGCGCACCGCCTGTTTGGCAACAGCCGACTGATGGGTCTGCTCCCATCACAAGGAGTGAACTCATGACCTTCATGAGGGACTTCAAGGGAGAAATTCAAGAGTTGATCAACAAGAAGCCGCCTGCTCTGGACAAGGAGCAGTCGGCTAAGAAACCCTCCACTTCACAGAAGAGGAAGCCAGTTCAAGGGCGAGAGGCGACTCCTCATCCTAAATCTAGGAAGCTGGAGCCACCTGCCCTTGATTTCACAAAATACCGTTTTCCTACTCCAGGAAATAGGAAACCTGTTCGTCATATTCAGGCGGACGGGTCGAGGAAAACATACACAGACGCTCGGCTACTGCTAGAGCAGAAGA
Organism: Chenopodium quinoa; assembly: GCF_001683475.1. Lineage (NCBI taxonomy): Eukaryota > Viridiplantae > Streptophyta > Magnoliopsida > Caryophyllales > Amaranthaceae > Chenopodium > Chenopodium quinoa. The sequence continues at coordinate 6,674,293 of NW_018743792.1, forward strand.
AGAGTGACCGATTGTCAGAGTCGGCCTCTACTTCAAACCTCCAAGACAGTCTGCGAAATACCTCGATGAGGCATACTCAGTCGTATCATGAGAGTCAGTCAGGCGGCACCTCCCGTCAGTCCGGCTATCATAGCGACCAGGCGGTACCAAACTTACCGTTTGTACCGCAACAACAGTATTTTTTACAGCCACCTCCGTTTGGTGGACATGCAGCAAAACACGTCCAACCTATGGACTGGCAGCTACGGTTGCTTAGACTTGGCGAACAGCCGTCGGCCTTCTCCAAGGAAATTACTGAAGCCGCTCAGCCGGCCAAAGTGAAAAATGTATTAGTAGGCGCCTATGACGGCACTACTAACCCAGAAGACCATCTGATGGCATTCACCAACCTGATGTACCTTCAAGGGTTGGATTATCCCACTTGGTGCAAGTGTTTCCCAGCGACTCTCAAAGGAATAGCACAACAATGGTTCGGCAACCTGCCGACTGGTTGTGTATATAGCTTCAAGACGCTTGCTTACTTATTCACCTCTAACTTCGCCATGAACATCCCTGCGAAGAAGGCGACCCTTGATTTAGGAACAATTCAGCAGGGCGAGAAGGAGGGGCTTCGTTCTTACATCAGGCGGTTTAACCTGATGAGAATACAGATTCAAGGGTTACCGGATGAAGAAACCTATACTGACTTTTTCAAAGGTCTCAAAGACGGGTCGACCTTCAAATTTGATTTGGTCCGAAAGAGGGTGGCGACTCTTCAAGATGCCTTGATTGAAGCGGAAGCCTATATACAGGCGACTGATCTTTGTAGTACGGTAAAACAGTCAGACGGGAAAAGGTCCGACAAAAGAGAAGGACGACAGAAACAGTCGTCAAACAAAGACGAGAAGAGAAAAGAGGTCTGGGCGGCTGATTCCTCTAAACAGCCGGCCTAGAAAAAGAAAAAAGAATTCAAACCATACTCCCCAAAGTATGCGTTTAACAAGGATAGCCAATTTATCCTAAAGGAAATCAAGGGACGGATCTCAATTGAGAAGCCGGTCCCCATGTAGGGTTCTGCAAACAACCGGAACCAAGAAAAATTATGTGATTATCATGAAGATGTTGGTCATCACAGCCTATGAATGCATCACTCTCATGCGGTATCTGGACCGCCTGGCTGAGCAAGGTGATCTTGACACTTATGTCAAGAAATCTACGGGGAACACTTCCTCAAAAAAGAAGTCGACCAAGAAGAATCAACAGGCCGACAGCTCCGATACAGATGATGCAGTCATCTACACCATTGCAGGCGGCTTCTCAGGAGGCGGCCCCACTATTAGGGGCAACAAAGACAATATCAGACGGTTAGATGTAAATTCCGTTCACCAAGAACGGCCCTCTAAATATTCATTTCCTGAGATTGTCATCACTGAAGAAGATCTAGGAGGGGTAAGAGGGCCGCATGACGACCCTATCGTTATTGAATGTAAAGTGGCCAACCAGAGAGTTGGCCGAATCCTCATAGATACCGGAAGCTCCTCAGATCTCATCAGTAGCAAATGTCTGTCGAAACTAAAATATCAGACTGATTGCATACATCCGGCATCCCACCCTTTAGTAGGGTTTGGAGGAGGAGGAGTCCACCCAGTGGGAAGAGTGGATTTACCCATCCGCCTGGGCGAAAAAGGGGAAGGACGACACATGGTAGTCCGGTTCCTGGTAGTAGAAGAACTCTCGGCCTACAACATGATTCTGGGATGACCAACCCTGAATAATTCCAAGGCTGTTATAATCCCATCTCTTATGTGGCTCAAGTTTGAGAGGGATAATGGAACAGTCGGGTCCCTAAGGGGAGATCAGAGGATGGCCCGAGAGTGCTATCTCTCGGATGTCAAGCCCACTGTTATAGCCACTGGGTCGAGTGGTGGAAAAAAAGACCTTGACAATGTCAAGGAGAGTGCGCCTGTTCAAGAAGCAGGCGGCAAGAAGAGAAAGGCATCCCAAACAGGGGCCGCAAGAAAAGACAGAAAATAACAATCATTGGCAGAGGAACGGTCGGATGAATTCCGCCCTCAGCCGGCTGGTGAGCATACGGACCTGATCTTAGACGACTCGCGTCCTGACCGACTAGTCAAAGTTGGGACGACTGCTCTGAGAGTCCTGGGTGACGACTTTTACAAACTATTGAAAGAATACAAGGACATATTTGCATTCGAAGCCCACGAAATGCCAGGCATTAGTCCTGACCTGGCGGTACATAAACTGGATGTGGATCCGAAAAAGAAGCCGGTAAGGCAGAAGAAGCGGAACCATGGCGAAGAAAGAAGTTAGGCGGCAGCCGCCGAAGTTAAAAAATTACTTGATGCAGGGTTCATTCGGCAATGTTACTTCCCAGATTGGGTTGCAAATGTGGTGCTTGTTAAAAAGCCGAATGGCACCTGGCGAATGTGTGTAGACTACACAGCCTTAAACAAGGCGTGCCCCAAAGACAGTTACCCTCTGCCTAAAATTGATAACCTGGTCGACTCAACAGCCGGCCATGCTTTGATGAGCTTTATGGACGCCTACTCTGGTTTTCATCAAATTCCTTTATGGAAGAAAGATCAGGAGAAGACGGCCTTTGTCACTGATCAGGGGTTATACTGTTACACAGTCATGCCGTTTGGTCTTAAGAATGCCCCGGCCACTTTCCAGCGAATGATAAACACTGTGTTCTTTGATCAAATTGGGAGAAATGTCGAGGCATATATTGATGATATGATTGTCAAGTCTAAACTTCAGAAAGATCATCTGTCGGACCTCCGAGAAACTTTCGCCACACTCAGGCGGCACCATGTCATGCTCAATCCCAAGAAATGTGTCTTTGGAGTTGAGTCTGGGAAATTTCTCGGATTCCTTATCAATCAGAGGGGAATAGAGGCGAACCCTGAGAAGGTGCAGGCGGTCATTGACATGCAGTCGCCTCGTACCATCCGAGAGGTTCAGAAGTTAACAGGTTGTCTAGCGGCCTTAGGAAGATTTCTAAGCCGATCAGGCGACAAATGCCTATACTTTTTCCAGGCAATTAAGAAAAAGGCAAGGTTTTAATGGGGGCCGGATGCTGAGGCCGCTTTCCAGAAATTGAAAGTTCACTTGCATTCCTTGCCGAGGCTGGTCAGCCCTTTGCCCAAAGAAGTACTCTACATGTACCTGGCCGTCTCTGATCATGCGTTAAGCGCTGTTCTCCTTGCTGAAAGAGACGATTGTCAGCTCTTGGTCTACTTTGTCAGTCATGTACTGAAAAATGCCGAGTTGAGGTATCCCTTAGTGGAGAAATTTGGTCTTGCACTCTTCATGGCTGTTAAAAAATTGAAGCCCTACTTTTTGGCACATGCAGTCGTTGTGTATACAGACCAACCTATCAAGCGGCCACTAACCATCATGGAGTCGTCAGGCCGAATGATCAAATGGGCCATAGAAATACAGAGCCTCGAAGTTACCTTCGAGCCTAGAAAAGCAGTGAAGGGGCAAGCCTTTGCTGACTTTATTGTTGAGATGACTCGTCCTCCTGACTCTCAAGTTCCAGACCAAGTCTGGAAGGTATATGTGGATGGAAGCTCTACTTCAAATGGTTGTGGAGCAGGCGTCATATGTCAGTCGCCAGAGGGCGACAGGTACGAGTATGCTCTCCGCTTCAGTTTTCAAGCCTCAAACAATGAGGCAGAATATGAAGCTTTACTAGCCGGAATCCGCATGTGCAAGGCGGCAGGGGCAAGAAAAATAGACGCATGTTCCGATTCACAATTGATAGTGAGTCAGTACAATGGAGAATACGAAGCAACCCATCCGGCCATGATCAAGTATTTACAGGCGGTCCGACAAGCAGTCGGCTCCCTTGAGGATTTCCATCTGACCCAAGTGCCGAGATCAGAAAACAACCAGGCGGATGCACTTTCAAAATTAGCATCATCCGCCTCCTGTGATACTCCTCGAACTGTTTTTTGGGAAGTAATGGAGAGAGAAGCATCGAGGAAGACCCTATTGGAATCCTAGACAGAAGCTCAACCTGGATGGATCCAATCAGGGCATATCTGACAAATGGTACCCTGCCGGATGATCATCAACAGGCGGCAGCACTGAAAAAACGAGCAACCAGTTTTGAAATAATAAAGGGAGAACTTCAGAAAAGGGGGTACCTTCAACCCTTCTTAAAGTGTGTTACTCTAGAAAAGGGGTGAGAGATACTGGACGATCTTCACTCTGGTTACTGTGCTTCCCATATAGGCGGTAGGACGCTTGCTCAACGGGCAAGGCGGCAGGGCTACTTTTGGCCTACTTTAGAAGCAGATGCGATGGTGATGGTGAAAAAATGTGACAAGTGCCAAAGGTTTGGCAAACTAATTCACCGTCCGGCTACTGACCTCACTACCATTCATAGCCCACTACCGTTTGCTAAGTGGGGCATGGATATTCTGGGTCCATATACGCCTGCTACAGGCGGAAGGAGGTACATACTTGTTGCCGTCGACTACTTCACTAAATGGGTAGAGGCGGAGGCTGTAAAGGGAATCAAGACGAAGGATGTAATTTCATTCATTTGGAAAAATGTCATCACTCGGTTCGGGGTTCCCATGTCTATGGTTTTTGATAATGGTCCCCAATTTGAGACGCCTGTTCTCAAAAGCTGGTTGGGTGACCAAGGAATTGCACACTACTTTGCATCTGTCGGCCGTCCACAAGAAAACGGCCAGGTAGAAGCCTTTAATAAAATCATCTCAGACGGTCTCAAGAAAAAGATTGAACGAGCAGGCGGCCTATGGGCGGATGAATTACCACATGTTCTCTGGGCCATTAGGACGACTGAAAAAGGGGCGACTGGAGAAACTCCATTCCTCCTAACACATGGTGCGGAAGCTGTTCTTCCAATAGAACACTACGAGCCGACTCTTCGAGTAATGCTATATGACGAAGAGGCAAACTGGGAAGCCATGCGCTTGGCATTAGACTCACTTCCTGAAAGGAAGGGCAATGCTGTCTTGCGCCATGAAATTTACCGCCTGAGAATGACTAGATCATACAACAAAAAAGTACACAGGCGTCCACTCAAAGTGGGGGACTTTGTACTTAGAAAAATGGAAGCAGTTGGTAGGGCTAATGAGTCTGGCAAACTAACTCCCAACTGGGAAGGACCCTACCGAATCTGTGAAGAGGTCAGGGACGGTACCTACCGTCTGGGAACACCAGACGGACAACCGTTGCCTCGAACTTGGAATGTAGATAATCTTAAGAAATATTTCTTTTGAATGATGTAAATAGTCAAGGGCTACTTAATAAAAGTTTGCATACTTAATATTCAATTTTGTACTAAGAGGGGCATGCCGTCTGTACCTTTACAGTCGGCTACTCTCCATTGAGTATTTTACTCTATCTTCAGAGGGGCATGCCGCCTGTACCTTTACAGTCGGCTACTCTCCATTGAGTATTTTACTCTATCTTCAGAGGGGCATGCCGTCTGTACCTTTATAGTCGGCTACTCTCCATTGAGTATTTTACTCTATCTTCAGAGGGGCATGCCGCCTGTACCTTTACAGTCGGCTACTCTCCATTGAATATTTTACTCTATCACCATAGGGGCATGCCGTCTGGACATATAGTCGGCTACTCTCCATAGAAGAGGGCCGACTGGTTCCAAACACACAGCCACCCCCCTTATACTTAACTAAAAATGATCAGGGCCTGGCCAACCCTGTGCCTAAACAGGCGGCTACCCTCCTTTTACTTAGCACCTACGTTCACCAAGAACTAACCAAGGCCACAGGCCGAATGATCAGACCAAGCGCCAAGCCAACTGATCCAATCTTCAAAACTAATACGACCTGTCCCAACATCATAGCAGGCGTCCGGCGGCATCCCTCCGGATGAAATTCGTCGCAGAGAGCAGCTCCCTTTTGGGTGGAACATTGCTCTATAAACTAATTACACGGCACCTATACGACTGCCCCCAAGGGCAACCACGTAGCCGTTTTTGAGACAAGGATAACTCTATCACTAACCAAACCAGTGGTAGCAGTTGACATCTGAGTCAGATGACCGCCTGTATTACTTGGGATAAATGCAGGGGGTACCTCTTGAGTTAATAGCCAACAAACATTGGCGAATCAAAAGGTTCAGCCGACCTCCGCCGCCTGGTACCTTTACTACTCAAGCAGGAGTGACGGCGACTGAGTAACTCCAAAGTTAACTCATAGTGACTCTCTCAAACTTAGTATGGAGCCTAAAAGGTATGAGTCGTCCGCCTGTTTTTAGCAAACATGGGCTCTCAACCACTACTCCTGCTAGGTTAACAACCTATGAGTTAAAAGCCAACAAACATTGGCGAATAAAGGGGAACAACCGGTACCCACCGCTTGATACCTCTACTACCCAGTTACTTGGCGACTAGGTAACAATCATGTTTACTTGGTCACTCCTTAAAAATTTAGTGTGAAACTAAAAAGGTGTTCATAAAGCACCGGCTCACACTAGATTAAATATGGCGGGGAACAGTCGGCCTAGACGGCCTAAAGTCTCTAGCCTAAAAACATGACAAGTAGGAAACCACTTTCCTACTTGGTTAATTTTATATGACAGAACCGCCTGCCTAAAGGGGATCCAGTCTTTAAAATGGTTCGAATACCGATTGGATAAATGGCCGACTGATCGTCTAGCCTGGAAACAGACAACCAGTCGTCCAGGGGCATAGGCGGCGTGACTAACTATCCGTACCTGTCTGCAACTATCGGCCATGTAAAACAGTCGGTATAGTGTAAAATTGGATATCAGAATATTCAATACTTAAACAAATTTGAAGCAAAACAAAAAATTCATTAAAAAGAAGTCGGTCATTAAAAACTGGCAAAATATTCAGAGCCCCGGCCCCCTGGCCGGGTAAATACAAACAAACGGCACGCAGGCCGTGGAAAGAAGACATAAAGCTTAAGAAGGGGGCAGATCTTCAATATCAGCAGCTGCCGCCTGGTCAGCACTCTTCTTGCTGGACTCGGCTTCAGCTGCATCCTTCTTTGATGCATTACCCCCAAGCGGCACAAGCGCCACTACCGGCTGTTCCTCCTCCTCCAACGCCTCCTCCAACGCCTCTTCCTCAGCAGCCGCCAGGATCTCTTGATTATATCTATCAGAACACTGGCGGTACGTTTTTTCCCATGAGGCAAAGTCGGCATTGGGGAAGAGGCGGCCCCAAGTCATGCGCTAGATTTGAGCAGAGTCTTCCATCATCTCCCGGACCAGCTCTTTCTTTTCTTGCTCGGCCTTTTCCGAGAGCTCCTGAGTAAGACTCTTCTCCTGGGTCACCAGGCGTACCTTTACGCTCGCCAAGGATTTCTCCAAGGTTTCGTATGAGGACATCTTTTGGCGAAGAGGTCTCAGCTCGGGCTTGAGATTGTTGATGGTCGCCTCCAGCTCGCTATTCCTCTTCTGGGCCGCCTCTAACTGAGCCCGGATAGCGGCGGTAGCCTGCGCCTGATAATAAAGAATATCAATGGTCAGAACTTCATTTTGGGCAATTTGAAACATTGCCTTATCACAGTCAGAGGCGGCCATAGCTTTTGCAGCCTTTACCTCTTTGTTCTTCCGGTCAAGCGGCTTGCGAAGGCCGTTCACTCGGAGCAGGGCCTAAGTAAAAAGGGGAACAGGCGTCAGTTTCCAAACAAAAAGAAAACAGGCGTCCTGGAATTCAAATACTCAAAAATATGCTAAGTATACCTCAGCAAGGACCCCTGCAATCCCGTCTAGGTCAAGGGTTCCGACACCCCTGACCGTCTCCCTTTCAGCTGAAGGAACGGCCTTGATCATAGACTTGGCCACCTCGACCAAGTTAGGCTCCTGAGGGCCGGCTGCATCAAGCATAAACAAACGGATAAGACTTAGTAAAGAAGGGAGCAAGTCTAAAATTTACAAGGACAATTTCATACTTCTAGGTGGCCCAGCTGGAGTTTTAAAAGAAGTGGCCGGCTGTTTCTCAGCCGCCGCATGTTTCCTGGCAGAACCAGGAGAGCTCGCAACAGTCGTCCTCCGGGCCTTAGGGTCCGGCTGTTGGGAAAGGAAGCTCTTGGAGCGCCCGTCTAAAAAAGAAGAAAAGAGTCAGTATATGCATAAACACAACTCCAAAAAGAGGGTGAAAGGTTCGAAGCCCACCAAGGGTGCCCCCTTGTTGGGGGAGTCGGTTGAAGACTGTTGCATGATGGAGGCCCGCAACATGGCCGCCGCAGTCTTAGAGGCGGTAATTTTGCTCATGGTGTCCGCTGCAAAAACAAATAGCAAAGTTAATAAAAGTCATAACAAGAAATGCATGGAACAACAGAGTATTCGACAGGCCGGCTACCTCTTGAGCACCGACTGCTGAGGCCACAGGCGGCCAAAAAGTACTCGTCGTAGAGCCATTTGAAGCTCGGGACGCAGTGCAGGGGTACTTGCTCTCGTACCCCTGAAGTAGAGTTCACCTTCGACTCTACTTTGAAGAGTCCTTTATCTAGGATCTCTTTCTTAGCCTTGGGGGGAACAGGCGGCATGCTGCGGCCGCCTGCAAGAAGGGGGGGATTCCTGTTCCACCTGTTGAAGCGCTTGTTCAGCTCTGTGTCTGAACTCTCAATGATGAGGAAGGTGCTCCGCCAATCCTTCCATTTGTTTGCTTTACCTCTCGTCATGAGGTAGCCCCTGTGGCTCGTCAATTGATACCAGCCGGTACCGCCTGCCTTAGGGGTCCGGCTGAGGTAGTTCATGTGGGCGAAAGCCTCGAAGCTCGGCTCCACCCCGTGCAGTTCGCACCCGGCCACATAGCCGAGTACGTTGACCCAGGAGTTTGGAGCTAACTGCCATAACCCCAACTCATACCCATCCAAGATCCGCTGAACAGTCGGAAGTAGTGGGAAGCGCAGCCCAGCCTTGATGGCCGCCTCGTAGCAGCCAAAGCAGGCGCCATCATAACTGGTACCAGCCGGCCAGACGACTGTGTCTTCTGGATCCGGCACGAACACTAAAAAGTCGGGGCCCATTGTGTGGTTTGCGATAAAGATCTCCACTTTCTCTTGCATGGCCGTGATCCGGCCCCGAGGTACCGTGCAGTAGTAGGGGGTATTTTGCTCTCGGTGAGAGGCGGATGGCTCCGCCCAATCGTCCCCCTTCTCAACTGCGTGAGAAAGCCTCGCCTCTTGCAGGCGACTGTTTTTCTCTTCTGTGTCCAAAGAAGCATGGCCAGAAGAGCTAGACTCGGAATCGTCCTCTGACGAGTCCGAAGAGGACAACTCCTCCCCTCTCCCGGAGGGGCCCGCCTCCTCTCCTTTAAAAGGAGCAGGAGAGAATGTAGAATTGTCAATTGTAAAATGGGAAGGGGTCACTTTGACTCCTCCCTCAGAACTGCCGGCTTTCAAGCCGCTTTGTTTCACTTCCACATCTGGCGCCTGGTCAGATGTTTCACTAATCGGCACCCTGTGGGAGGAGCCGTCTGAGTTTGAGATCCTGGCAGTCTTTTTTGTTCTGGCCATCATGCTCTGCATAGACACAGATACAGTCGGACTTTGTATAAAGGGCAAAGATGGGTCCAGAAAAGGGCAGGCGGCACTCCTAGTTCTAGATTCAGCCGTCCCCGGTGACCGGCTGATCACTAACCTAGGTCGTGTCGTGTGCTTCCGTGGTGCCATTTCAAAAAAGAATAAAGTAAAGAGAAAATTAAGAGTAAGAGAACCGACGGTTACCTGAACGAGTGACGATTGATGAAGTTCTGAAAATCCTTTGCAGTCGGCTTGTCAGAGCAGGCGGTAGGCAGAAAGGGTCCAAAATGTCAGAGCAAGTTCAGGGGTCCGAATGTTCTCTCACAAAGTTTTCAAGTGTGAAAATGACCGAAGTCAACACTCCTTTATATAAGCGAAGTGAGAAGGCGAAGGGTCACTTCCAGAATTAAAAATTTTGGCGGGAGAATCTCTCAGCCTTTCGCCGAGTGACACCTGTAGCAGGTCGTCGCCTGTTACAGGGCGATACCTGTCACAGGTAACACGTGACCAGTCACGTGCCACCTGTGAGGGGCAAATGATTAGGGGATTTTTCCCCACCAATCACCATCTGACAAGTGGACCAATCAGGTTCCGCCATGTGTCCGTCACATGGGCCAATAGGAGCCTGCCACGTGTCAAGCAATGATCCGTCTACTATGGACCAATTACGACACGACACGTGTCCTTCCCATGACACCTGGGATAACCGGTCACCTAGGCCCAACTTCCGAGGGAAGCCCAATCAGCCCAAGGTTAACCTAAACCTAGATTGGCACGTTTCCCGAGGTTATAAATACCTCCCTTAATCCTCATTAAGGGGGAGAACACGCTAAAAACGCAGATTACACACATTAAACACTCTCACCTAGAGAGACCCAATCACTTTAATTTCCGCATTAATTACTCCTTAATCAAGTACTAACTTGACCGTCGGAGGCGGATCTCCAATCATCCGGAGCATCCGTTTGTTTTGCAGGTACAGGCGTCCGGTTCCAGTCTCAGAATTGTAACTCTCCCGCAGGACATCAGAAAACCCCGAAACAAGGCGGATCCCTATTCCACCTATTATACCGTTTGTTAAGGAGTTTATCAGGGCTGGAAACTAGGAAGAAAGTATTTCTCCGATCCTTCCACTTATTCTCCTTCCCCCTAGTCATCAGATAGCCTTTGTGGCTTGATATCTGGTACCAGCCGGTACCGCTTGCCTTGGGGGTTCGGCTTAAATAATTCATATGGGCGAACGCCTCAAAATTCGGCTCCACCCCATGCATTTCACATCCGGCTACATAGCCAAGGATGTTAAACCAGGAATTAGGGGCTAACTGCCATAGCCCCACCTCGTACCCATCGAGGATTTATTGAACGGCCGGATGCAAGGGAAATCGAAGACCGACCTTAATAGCCGCCTCGTAGCATCCTAAACAGGCGTCCCCGTAGCTAGCCCCCTCGGGCCAGACGACTGCATCTTCAGCATCTGGCACAAATAATTGAAAATCCGGACCCATCACATGGTCCAACAAAAAAGTCTCTATTCGTTCTTTCATGGCCTTGATTCGGCCCTTTGGGACGTGACAGTAATAAGCGGTGTTCAACTCCCTATGGGAGGAGGACGGTTATGACCAGTTGACCCCTTTTTCGACTGAGTGAGATAGTCTCGCCTCATCTAAGCAAGAATGCCTCTCTTCCGAACTTGGAGAAAGGCGGCTTGAAGAGCTGGCTTCGGACTCACTATCAGAGGAGCCCGATTCCCCTCTCCCTGAGGGGGCCGACCCACCTTTCTTCAGAAGGAGCCGACTGCTGACTAGCTAGGTCAACTGTAAAATGGGAAGGAGCCACCTTGGCCCCCTCCTCAGAGCTCTCGGCAGCAGAGCCACCTCGGGTCCTAGCGGTGTCAGGCATCTGGTCCGATAGCTCGCTAACTTGAACCCGGAATGAAGAGCCATCAGAGTTTTTAATCCTCTTTGTTCTTTTGGTTCTTGCCATACTGTCCAACATAGATACAAAGACAGTTGGATTCCGGGACTTGCGCAAAGTTTGAAGTACCGCAGGGCAGTTGGCACCCCTAGTCCTAGACTCAGCCGTCCCCGGTGACCGGCTGATTTCTAACCTAGGCCGTGCCGGATGCTTTTGAGGCCTCATTTTCAATAAGAAAGAAAAAATGCAAAAGCAAAGCAGAAAAGGATAAAGGAACATACGGTTACCTAAAACTTAAGTTCTGAAAGGAAGCTTGATCGAATAGGCGTCTAATAAAAGCAAGCGGTTGGTAAAATCAGTCGTCTAGAAAATCAGAGCTCAAGTTCAGGGGTCCGAGAGTTCTCTTGCAAAGTTCGCAAAATGTGAACAAAAGACTTGGTCAACATGCCCTTATATAGGGTAAAATGAGAATGCGAAGGGTCACCCCAAAAATTTGAAATAAGGCTAGAAAAACTCTCGGCCTATAACAGGACGACACCTGTAGCAGGCCGTCGCCTGTTACAGGCCGACACTTGTCACAAGTGACATGTGACCAGTCACGTGCCACATGTGAGGGGCAAATGATTAGGGGGTTTTCCCCGCCCAATCAGTGTACGCCACGTGGACCAATCAGGTCCTGCCAAGTGTTCTCCATTTGGACCTCTCAGGGCCTGCCACGTGGCACACAACCATTTGTCCACCATGGACCAATCATGCCACGCCAAGTGGCCTGCTGATTGCCACCTAGGAAGATGGCCACCTAGGCTAGTATCCGGGAAAAGCCCCATCAGCTCTAGGTTGACCTAAACCTAAGATTGGGCACGCTTCCCAAGACTATAAATACCTTCATTAATCGTCATTAGGGGGGGTTCTGCAATAATTACTCTCACCTAGAGAAACCTAAACACATCGATCACTCCTCCCTTAAAGGAACTAGATCTCCCACCTTTACTTTTCGCACCTTTTTTACTCCACATACAAACACTAACTTGATCGTCGGAGGCGGAGCTCCCACCACCCGGAGTCTCCATTGTTTTGCAGGTACAGGTGCAAGGATACCAGTCCCGGAATTGTAACTCTCCCGCAGGACATCAGAAAACCCCGAAATAATACGTGTCGTTTTCTCAGTGAAAATTTTCCCTCTAATTAAATTTTTGATGTCATCAATGGTTTTTTATTTTTTATTTTTTTTTATTTTTTTTAAAATCTACACTTTATATGTATTACATGGACTCGGATAATGCCAATGTAATTTGTTTGTTGAATACGCTCAACTCATGGTTAATGCCAATCATTGTTTAACTCCACCTTTTCTTCAGATTTCATTGATATGTACGCTTAAATAATTTTCTTTTGACTATTTTAATTATTAATTTTGTATATAATTTGGTTCATATATATTTTTAACTGTACATTATTTGAATATCTAAATCTAATATTTATAAGAAATTGCAATTCTAACCGTGTATCGCACGGGGATAATGATAAGTCTATTTTATATATATATTTATTCCCCGTCCCACGGTCATATTTGTGCTTATTTGAGATCTACGGAGCTATTTTTATTGCTAATATGCGTTTTCTAGTGTTTTTGTAGAGTTGGTATTATTTTGTAGGAATTTGCAGATTTATGTCAATTCCCGAGCTTATTAAGCCACTACAAAGATGTTGGAGTCGGATCGTATTTTATGACCGTGTATTTGAAGCCCAAGAATGAGCTAATTAAATTTGGTTCAGTGATTAAGGGCTCGGTTCGTTTGGAATACTAATTTTGTTGGTAGTATAATACTTAAATATGGAGAAGAAGGAATTACGGCCCAAAGGAGAAGAGCCCAATAATTAAATCAGATTTGAAGATCACTTCAAATGGGCGGATGTCAGCGCTAGGCTACTTCAGCTATTGGGCTTGTGCATTCTTAGGCTTGGTTGCTTGCTCCTGTTGCTCATGATTGGTGAATGTCCGTTTAGGAGTAGTAATATTAGTTTTAGTGGGAGTAGTAGTGGACTTCCTCTAAAAAAAAACTCCTCTTCACTGTTTTATAAAAACAATAGGAGTAGTAGTTTTGGGGTAGGTTAGTTTTGCCATAGTTTTTGGTTTTCTTTTCTTTTAGTTTAACTAGTTGTGGTTCCGCGCGCTATGCGCGCGGCACCTCAATGGCGGTGATTGTTGTCGCTTAATACCGTTCTCGTTTTTTTTTTTTTTTAACGCCCACACATTTTAGACTATCCCACTGTTACCTAAAATTGGATGACAAAAGAACAAGGAGAGAGACTGTCACAAATGATAAATTATGTTATTTGAAAGTTGTTGTTCTGGAATTTGTTATTCTGAAAAGGAATTTATTAAAAAGAATTTATCAAACACTTTCAATCATTTAAATGCAATGGCCGAAGTTTCAAACTCCGTTGCCGTCACATATTATGCCGAAACTTCGAGTGCTATTCAATAGCCGAAGCTCCAAAAGAATTTGTCACACACTTTTAATTCCTTTAGACGGCCCATGTATCATATGAGTCAAGACACGTACCATGAATGTATAGTCGATGCACCACATGGATATATTCCCAGTGATAACGCTGAAGGTAAAAGCCCAATAGCTGAGGTTATCAGTGCCGCCCTCGTGAGCCCAATTCCCATTTTTACATACCAATTTTTGCCCATCCTTTTTAACGAAAGTTGTCTTGGAATCAGTTACACGTAGCCGAGGCACCATACTGTACACGTATTTATATTATCTTGCAAGAAATAGTAGTTGGTCTTTCATGTTAAAGAACAAATAGACCCAAAAAAATCGAGAAATCCAAATTAATTAACAAAATCAGAACATGCAAATAAATTAAAAGGCTTACCTAAACCTCTTCCGAATAGATAAACACTAAACGAATACACAACAATTTAATCCAAACTGTAAAAACTAAATCACAACAAAAACCTGAATTCAATGTTTCCCAGACTAAGCAAACAAATCTAACTCCAATGGCGAACGGAAGAGATAGAAGAGAGAGAAACAGGAAATGAAAATAGCTTAAGGAAGTGAAAATAGAAAACCACTTATATATATAGAGAGAGTTTGTTTCGGCAAATTGCCGAAACTAAGAGGTGAGGACAATTCCGTCAAGCAATTGATGTACTGTTCTCAATTGGAAATTGAATTGCCGGGGTAAAACCGTCAACACACAAAGGGCACTGTTCAGCGAAGAGGTATTGTTCATAAGAAGGCAAATAAGCGAGGTACAGAGTATTTAGTACCTCTCTTATTTTCCTTCTTATGATCAGTACCTCTTCGCTGAACAGTGCCCTTTGTGTGTTGACGGTTTTACCCCGGCAATTCAATTTCCAATTGAGAACAGTAAGCAACGGGGGCCTTAGATAAGATAATTGTAGTCGCCGAAATCTTAGTATTTCGGATTCGCACGGTATTGTGTAAGGATTTTCTTGTTAATTTAATTTATCAGTGGAATAATCTAAGTAATCTATACGGTGATTGTGTTAAAATTATTACCTTTCTTTGTTTTCGTAATAGAATTATTCGTGATCTTCCCACTGCCTTAATTTTAATTGTTAGCTGTTATCCAACCACAAATTTTAAAGTAATTGCGGAAAGTTTTGTGGCTTTTTTTTTAACTCCACTTTAAAGTAAACTAAAGCTACCAACGGGGAAGTTCAAAAGATTGAGAGGAATGGGGAAGTTCGAAAGAAAGAGACGAGATGGTTTACGAACTAAATAATTAGAAAGATGATCTAGCTATAGATCGGATGAATTTTCGCAACAAAGATGAAAAGGGCCGAAGATTGATCGTCGAAATCGTAAAGTCAATTTGGAAACTGCTATGTTAACAAATGCACAGTTTGTGAGGATTTGATTGATGATATAGAAATGATGGACTTTGTTTTGGGTATTATTTTGAGAAAACGTTTGTTTAAATAATGGATAAAGTTATTAGGTTAAGAGGAGCGAGAAAATGAAAAGGTGGAGTGATGATCCGTGGCTTGACAATTCAACGAACAAAGACAATAAGTATTACACATCGATACATGTATTTGATAGTGGGAATGCGGATAACACTTCACACATTGGAAAAGTGGTAACATAAATATAATAAATTATTTTGAAAAGAATTTACCAATATTTTCTTGTGTTATTTCGGAAATTGCTATTTTGAAAAAGCAGTTGGAAATAACGCAAAAACAAATTGGAAATTACTATCTTGGAAACGAAAAATCAATTTGGAGACTATTATCATTAAAAAGAGTTTATCAGACACTTTAAATTCTTCCTTATTTTGAAAATTGTTATTTTGAAAAGGAATTTACTAAAAAGAATTTGTCAAATGGTGGTGAATATGCTTAGACAGTTGTTGTTTTGTTTTTTTTTTTGGTTTTATGGCAATTAAGTTTGTGTAGACTGTACAAGGTGAGATAAGTTTTCTGCGATACATTCTAACTAAATAATTATTTTAAATAAATTGACTAATCTTTCATCTCGGTGTATATGGGGTTGTTGTTGAGTTATAGCTGAATTTGTGGACTGTTAACAGCTTCATTTACAACATGTTGATTCTGTGTGATATGTAGTCGAAATAATATACTGGTGCATCGTTTCCGTAACATATTAAATAGTAAGAGTGTTGGTAATAGGGTTTTTTTCTGCCTGTTTTTCCAAAGTTCTTACATTGTTTTCAGTTTTAATATAGATTAAAAGTCATTATTTAAATTAATGTCAAGATAAATGACGTTGAAAATTATACTCGAGTATTAATTGTATTTTAATTTAAGTATTATAATTAGTCAAATGTTGTTATTAATGAAATAGAATAAATTTATTTAGTTTATAATTTTTCGAGGATTTACTTAGGATTCAAACGTTTTAATCAACATAGGTTGAAGAATATTATGAAACTTTAGTTATATTCATAAGTCTAACGATTGATCAGACACATGTATATATAATTAAAATACTTTCACAATATAGTATACGCTTCTTCTTAGTGGAACTTGATTGTATATAAGTACAGTTTTTTCTTTGTCATAATATATTCTATATATTTTTCTGTATAATAGAGATGTATAGTAACTTACCAAGTCATGTTGTTATTTTTGGAGATGCATATAGAAATAAGCAGGTATTTTTTTTTTCGTTTTACATTTTATATATTTTTTGTAATGTGTTTTTTTCTGTTTATAAATAATTGTACGGATCTTATAGGTATTTCCGTAGGTTTGGACTACCTTGTTAGCCGGAATCCATAGTCCCGTGGAAGTTCTTCGAGGCCCTAACAGTCGTATATGGCCTGTGGAGTTAGTGAAGGTCGTTGAAGATACCAGAAGCAATATGTGCTTTGATATTGGGTGGCAAAATTTAGTTAATGAAAATCACTTGGTTGATGGTGAATTAATGATTATTTATTATGCTGGTAATATAACATTCTATGTCAGGGTGTTTTCTTCGACTATGGTTGAAAAATTTGCTTCTATTGAACCTCTTCCAAGAGACGAGGATATATAAATTCATGTAGTCCTATATCTGGACTTTATAAATAAAATATTATTGTGGCACGTTATTCTTCTCTATTTTCAACCTTTTCTTGCATGGTCACAATATTTAGGGTTGTTGATTGTTTATTTAAAATGGTCACTATTCTGTTAACTCCAAACCTTAGACTTAGTAATGGGTTGGGAAGAGTTCGGCTGGGTGCCGAAGAAAGGAGTATAGTGACTAAGTAAAGGAAAATGGCACAAGACACAATTGTTCATAATTGGTTATTGATTTCACTGCTGTTCATAATTGGCAATTGATTTTGCTGTTGTTCATAATGGGAGTACTGGTGAACTCCTCTCTTAACTCTTAAAAGGAGAGGATTCCAGCGGTTGTCTCAACAGTAGATTCATTGTTGACAGTATTGAACAGTTCAATTGCCAATATAAACAGCTTAATATTGTGCTTTTTTCCTTTCCATTGTTCTTATCTTCCTTTCTTCGGCATTCAGTTGAACTTTTTTTCCTATTTCTTCTATCCTTTCTTACTTTCTCTTCTTCTTGGTCATATCGAAAGAGATTGTTTGGACAAAAGGCCGAATGTAAGAGACAAGGACAAATCCGGAAAACAAATGCTGAAGCAAATGTTGTACTGTTCAAATTACTGACGTTCCAAATTGGCATTGTTCAATACTGTCAATATTGAGTTTGCCAGTGAATTCCTCTCTTTGTAGGGTTTAAGAGAGAAGTTAATCGCTGGACTCCCTGTGAACAGTAACGAAATCTATTGCGAATTATGGATGCCACCGAAACCAATTTCCAATTACGGATAGTAGAGTACTGTGCAATTTCCAATTTTGAATAGTGCCAATTTTGAGCATTAATATTGTGGACTGTACAACAATTCCTCCAGCGACATCAATTGTCAATTCCGTTCTTTTTTCTCCTTTCTTAGGTCGAAATCTCTTGTTATCATCGATTGGTCAATCTAATTGGTCAATTTTAATTGTTGGAAGATATATAGTCATATATTTTAAAATAATTGCAAGAAGTTTTGAGGTTTGATTTTTTAATTCCATTTGAAAGTATATCAGATTTGCCGTCGTCGAAGTGTCGAACCTCATATCCGCAATTGATGTCGTCGATGTTCAGGTGTGGTAAGTGATTTAATTGAACCACGGGTTTGAAGACGAATGTGTTGGCCGAAAGTTACGTTATATTATCGAATGGTATAAGGTCCTATAAGAAGCTGTGTTTTGGAATGAGGACATGTAAATATAAGTAAAAAAGAAAAAAAAAACATCTTTGATTACAGTAATTTGACGTAAACATAAATTAAAACAGAAAGAAAACGATCTAGATATATATTTTACATTTTCTTATAATTATACAATTTTATCTAATGCAATTTAATAAAATTTAGAATAAGAATATTTTATGGGTGCTTATAAATTATTTGTCTATTATATTTCAACCCCACCGATTTGAGCTCGTCCCTTTCCTTCTGCTTATCCTCTTTGAGCCTATTAATTTGTGTTATACCATCTGCTGAAATAGGCTTTAACTGATTTAGAAATGTAATAAAATTGACTACCACTGTTGGTGCTTCGCTAATTGCACTTTGTGAACCTTCACCGGCCTCCTTCAATATCCTATCAACTTCGGCCTGTCTACGTAGAACTTCTTTCTGCATTTCCATAGCGTTCAATTTCAAAACCTCCAAAATACGTTTATGTATTTGACAAAATCTTTTGTATTCTTCAATCGCTAATTCAACTTCTTCCTCAATCTCCATTGGTGTATAACGTATATATAAAAAGATTCCTACAATGTGTAGTAAAACATAAGTTTCAACATTATTGTGAAATCCTACCTTTCTCTTCTTAAACTCTAAGTCGACACATTTGTACGCAAATTTCAATCGCGTACAAAAACCAAATCATATGCCATGTAATCTTTATCTATAAACTTTACATAAAATTCCATTTACACTAAATATTTATAATTGGTGAAACGTTGTTGGGAAATTGAAAATAATTGGAATCAGGATATGAATACAAAAAACATAAACAAATAAACATAAGTAGAAGATAAATTATTCAAAATAAAGTCAAACAGTCGTGTTAAAAAAAATTAGACAATGAAAAGCATAATCCAAAACACAAATAAACAATTTATAATTCAACTTTACTGGTCCGTAAAAAATATAGAATAAAAACAAAGAACGAAACATAGGTGGAGGGAACTTGATCACCACAAACGAAACAGAGACAACTAAAATTATAGTATAGAAAACTCACTGAAACAAAGAATGCAGTTTAAATTCGAGGACGCAAGGAAGCCGAAATATATATGTATCAAGAAGTTGCTATGACGAAAGAAACACACAAAATCCAAAATAAATGATGAAGAGGTTTGAATTGAAAGATGTAAAGTCAGGACAGAATAAAAAAGGAAAGCATGGAAGAGCTACATATATATAAGTATAATATTACAGGTGTGTAACTAATTGAAAATAGTAAGGATAGTGAATAGGTATGATGAATTGATGATGGAGTGAAGAGGCGTGATTCACACAATAATAATAATAATAATAATAATAATAATAATAATAATAATAATAATAATAATAATAATAATTCAATAAATATAGGAAATAAGTTTTATTGCTCCTTTTTTTCTGTGGTTTTTTAAATATTTGTATTAATTTGTCTTTATATTTTCTTGTAATTCCAATGTGAATCTCTATTTTCAATGTTTTTTTCCTGATTTACGATGTAGTGTTGTTAGTTTCCGTCTTCGGAAACTTCGAGTACTATGCCACGGCCGAAGCTGCAAAAGAATTTATCAACCACTTTTAATTCTTTTTTATTTTGGAAATTGTTATTATTGAAAAGAATTTATCAAACACTTTAAATTATTGCGGAATTTTTTACGCGGATGATCCAGCTGATCAAGATTACAGAAAAGATGGTCACATTAGAGCATTGCAAGTGAGATTGCTGATAAACGACTCCCACATCGGGTACCTGTAAATATAGCACCCCTTTTCAAATCCAATTACATTATTTCGGTTATATCCCCCTCAAATTTCGGTAACCAATGTTCGGCTTTTTCCATCACGATTGTTAAATACTTCTACCCTATAATTAAATTCTCTTTTCTCTTTATTTAGTTCCTGAAATATTCCATCTTTCTCCTTTAAACTTCTCCATTACCTCTTCTATGAAACTCCTGTAACTCCTTCAATTATGATCTAAGGAAGTTTTAGAAAGAGAGAAATGGGGACGTTTGAGAGATAAAGATGAATTAATTTAGGAACTAAATAGTAGAGGTAGAGGATTTAGCTATAGATCCGAAGTATTTAGTAACTAAAATAGAAAAAGCCGAAAATTGGTTATCGAAATTGTAGGGAGACATAAAAAAATGGATGTTCTTGGATATCGAAAAAAGGTGTTACGTTTACAGACAACCAGTGTGGGAGAACTTGGATGCCGATTTAGAGATAATGGACTTTGTTTCGGGTTTCATTGTTGAAAAGAAGGAAGGTTTGAGGCAAGATGATGGAATAGGTGTAGACAGAAGATAGAGGAAATGGTGGTTTAAATAATGGATGGAGTGATTAGGTTAGGAGGAGTGAGAAGGTGAATCGGTGGAATGAAGAGGTGTAATTTGACAGTTCGATGCATGTATCTGGCAATAGGAACGCGGAAAAACACTCTGGAAATTTAAAAGTATAAATATAAGAAGTTGTCTGGGTTTCAAATAACTTGTATTTGGGCCCAGTCCACAAATGAAAATAAACCAAGCTCAATAGGCAAGGTATAACCTTCTACACCCTTACCAAGTCCATGCATTTCACATCCGGCTACATAGCCAAGGATGTTAAACCAGGAATTAGGGGCTAACTGCCATAGCCCCACCTCGTACCCATCGAGGATTTATTGAACGGCCGGATGCAAGGGAAATCGAAGACCGGCCTTAATAGCCGCCTCGTAGCATCCTAAACAGGCGTCCCCGTAGCTAGCCCCCTCGGGCCAGACGACTGCATCTTCAGCATTCGGCATAAATAATTGAAAATCCGGACCCATCACATGGTCCAACAAAAAAGTCTCTATTCGTTCTTTCATGGCCTTGATTCGGCCCTTTGGGACGTGACAGTAATAAGCGGTGTTCAACTCCCTATGGGAGGAGGACGGTTCTGACCAGTTGACCCCTTTTTCGACTGAGTGAGATAGTCTCGCCTCATCTAAGCAAGAATGCCTCTCTTCCGAACTTGGAGAAAGACGGCTTGAAGAGCTGGCTTCGGACTCACTATCAGAGGAGCCCGATTCCCCTCTCCCTGAGGGGGCCGACCCACCTTTCTTCAGAAGGAGCCGACTGCTGACTAGCTAGGTCAACTGTAAAATGGGAAGGAGCCACCTTGGCCCCCTCCTCAGAGCTCTCGGCAGCAGAGCCACCTCGGGTCCCAGCGGTGTCAGGCATCTGGTCCGATAGCTCGCTAACTTGAACCCGAAATGAAGAGCCATCAGAGTTTTTAATCCTCTTTGTTCTTTTGGTTCTTGCCATACTGTCCAACATAGATACAAAGACAGTTGGATTCCGGGACTTGCGCAAAGTTTGAAGTACCGCAGGGCAGTTGGCACCCCTAATCCTAGACTCAGCCGTCCCCGGTGACCGGCTGATTTCTAACCTAGGCCGTGCCGGATGCTTTTGAGGCCTCATTTTCAATAAGAAAGAAAAAATGCAAAAGCAAAGCTGTTTGGGGTAAAAATACCCTAAACACGTGGCCCAATGGCCTAGTGACACGTGGCATCCAGCCGTTGGTCAGCAGGGCTCCAATCCTCTGCTGACACGTGTCCTCTAAACCCTAAAAGGGGAACCATCCCTTCCCCACTATAAATAGTGGAAGGACCCTCATTAATGGGGGTTGGAACATTTGTGGTTCACATTGAATACTCCTCAAAAAGAAAAACACTTACCCCGAGCAATATTAATTGCAGAATTCTCCCATTACGCGAGAAGTAACTTCTACATTACGTGCATTCTACCTCCCATATCTTTACTAACTTGATCGTCGGAGGCGGAACTCCTACCCCCAGGAGTCTTCGTGATTTTGCAGGCACAGGCGTCGAAGGGCATTCTTGGAATTGTAACTCTCCCGCAGGACACATCAAAAAACCCCGAAACATTTGGCGCCGTCTGTGGGGAGAGTACTTCTAAGATGACTTCTGATACTGTGTCACCGAATCAAGGCAAACGGCCTGTGGTCGAGCCTGAGGTCCAGACGGACCATGAAAGTGGCGACGAAATTGAAACATATGTGGCCCCGGATGGGTCTTTCAGAACGAAGCACCCTCGTGCTAAAGATAGAAGAGAACGGGAAATCAGCCAAGTTGCTCCCAGCAACCCAGCCGGTCAACCGGCTGGAATTGCCCAAACGGTGGAGGGCTCAGCCCCCGTTACAAGAAACGAACTCATGTCTTTCATGAATAGTTTCAAGGGTGAGATCAAGAGCCTCATCCGGTCAGCTACTCCAAAGAAGGGTCAGCCGGCCAAGAAGCCTTCTGGAAAGAAGGCGGTCAAAGAACGAGTTCCTACCCCTCATCCCAAGCCAAAGGAGGGGGAGGGGTTAAGGTTTGATCCAAGCAGACTCCGTTTTCCTCAAGGGGAGCTGCGAAAGGCCATCCGGCATGTACAGCCGGATGGCTCCAAGAAAACATTCTCAGACGCCCGCACATTTCTCCAAGAGAAGCGAGGTCAGGCGTCTGCTTCGGCCTCAACGTCGACCTTCCCGGACAGTTTCCATGACGTCTCACACAGGCGTACGGGAACGAACCTTGGGAGCCAGACGGGCGAAGCTTCTGCCCGGTCTGGACCCAAAGTGATCCAGCCTGGCCTATTCGGCACACCGAATGGGTTGGGTGGATCCCCTTTTATGTCACCGGGTCTTTTCAGTGGGCAAGCGCAGCAACCGTTCCAACCCACGGACTGGCAGCTGCGCCTGCTAAATTTGGGGGAACAGCCAACGGCGTTCTCACCAGTGATAACCCAGGCGGCACAGCCGCCTAAGATCAAGAATGTTTTGGTGGGGGCCTATGACGGCACCACTAACCCAGAAGACCATCTAATGGCCTACTCTAACCTCATGTACCTCCAGGGGTTAGATGATGTCGTCTGGTGTCGATGCTTCCCGGCTACCCTCAAGGGCATAGCCCAGCGGTGGTTTGGTAACCTACCAGCCGGTTGCATCAACAGCTTTCGAACTTTGGCGTACTTGTTTACGTCAAATTTCTCAATGAATATTCCTGCCAAAAAGACTAGCCTCGACCTAGGGGCAATACAGCAGGGCGACCGGGAGGGCCTCCGGTCGTACGTCAGACGGTTCAATCTGATGAGAATTCAGATCCCAGGACTATCAGACGAAGTGGCCTATACAGACTTCTTTCGAGGTCTGAAGGATGGGTCGACCTTTAAGTTTGACCTCGTCCGGAAGAGGGTTGCTACCCTCCAAGAGGCGTTAATTGAAGCTGAAGCCTATATACAGGCGACGGAGCTTTGTGCTGTCAAGCAGCCGTCAGATAATAAAAAGTCTGACAAAAAAGAGAGCCGGCAACAGCATCAGCCGGCAAGAAAGGAAGAAAAGAGAAAAGGGGTCTGGGCAGCTGACCGATCAGGACATCCGGCCCAGAAGATCAGGCGGAAGTCAGAACCATAAGTCCCCAAATACGAGTTCACAAAAGATTGCTCCACCATCCTCCTGGAAATCAAAGACCGGATGTCTCTCGACAAACCGGCTGAAATGAAAAGCCCCGTGAATAAACGGGACAAGAGCAAGTATTGCCAATACCACGAGGATGTTGGCCACGACACCAATGGCTGCTATAGCCTCAGGCGGCTATTGGACCGGCTGGCAGATGAGGGGGCCCTAAAATCCTACCTACCCAAGGCTAAGGGTAATACCCAGGCCAAGAAAGGGCAGGCGGCAAAAACCGGCCCAGTAAACTCCGAGACGGATGAAGAGACCATCTTCACCATAACAGGCGGTTTTGCCGGAGGGGGTCCCACCATCCGGGGCACCAAAGACAACATCAGGAAGCTAGTCATCTCAGTGGATGAGGGCCAGGCGTCGAAAGACATCTTCCCTGAGGTCCTTATTTCTGAAAAGGACCGGGGCAAGGTCAGGCGGCCTCATGATGACCCCATCGTCATCGAATGCAAGGTTGCCAACCAGAAGGTTGGCCGGATCCTAATAGACACCGGGAGCTCGTCTGACCTAATCAGTTATCAGTGCTTGACCAAGCTCAAGTACACATCCGGTAACATGCACCAGGATCCTCACCCACTAGTCGGTTTTGGGGGTGGAGTAGTGCATCCGGTCGGAAGCATAGATCTTCCGATCCGGCTGGGTGAAAAGGGGCAAGGACGCCACATGATAGTCAAGTTTTTAGTTGTGGAGGAGTTGTCCGCCTACAACATGATATTTGGCCGTCCTACCCTCAACGCATCTAAGGCTGTCATCATCCCGTCCCTCATGTTGGTCAAATTTCAGAAGGATGATGGTACAGTCGGTGCCCTAAGCGGGGACCAAAAGACGGCAAGAGAGTGCTATCTCTCTGACGTCAAGACAACTGTGGGTGCAGCCGGCCAGGGCGAGCCCATAGATATTGATGACTGTGACCCAGCAGTCCCGGCTCCAAGGGCAGCCGGTATGAAAAGAAAGGCGGACCAACTGGCACCCGTCAAAAAGGAGAAATAGCAATCACTAGCCGGGGAAAGGTCAGATGACCAACGACCTCAGCCGGCTGGTGACTTCCTTGATGTCATCCTAGATGACAGCCGTCCTGAAAGAACAGTCAAGGTCGGGACGGTAGCCTTCGAACGGTTGGGAGAAGGCTTGCTCCAGCTGCTGAAGGAATTCAAAGACATCTTTGCCTTTGAAGTGGAAGAGATGCCAGGAGTCAGCCCGGATCTTGCTGTCCACAAGCTAGCCGTAGATCCCAAAAAGCAGCCGGTTAGGCAGAAATAGAGGGATCATGGTGGAGAAAGATCTCAAGCGGCAGCGGCTGAGGTCAAAAAGCTGTTGGATGCTGGGTTCATTAGGCAATGCTACTACCCGGATTGGGTGGCAAATGTCGTTCTAGTAAAGAAGCCAAACGGCACTTGGCGGATGTGTGTGGATTACACAGATCTGAACAAAGCATGCCCAAAAGATAGCTACCCGCTTCCAAAGATTGACAGCCTAGTCGACTCAACAGCCGGCCATGCGTTAATGAGCTTTATGGATGCTTATTCCGGCTTCCATCAAATACCTCTCTGGAAGAAAGATCAGGAGAAGACGGCTTTTGTCACTGATCAGGGGTTATTCTGCTATACGGTGATGCCGTTTGGGTTGAAGAATGCACCGGCTACATTCCAGCGCATGATAAACACTGTTTTTATCAACCAGATTGGCAGGAATGTAGAGGCGTATATCGATGACATGATAGTCAAATCCAAGCTACAGACGGATCACCTAGCAGACCTGCGAGAAACCTTCACCACGCTCAGGCGGCACCGGGTCATGCTTAACCCAAAGAAATGCGTATTTGGTGTTGAGTCTGGGAAGTTTCTCGGATTCTTGATTGACCAAAGAGGCATCGAAGCTAATCTGGAAAAAATACAGGCGGTAATTGACATGAAGTCTCCCCGCACTGTAAAAGAGGTCTAGAAGTTGACCGGTTGTCTGGCGGCATTGGGGAGGTTCCTCAGCCGGTCAGGTGACAAGTGCCTCTATTTCTTCCAGGCAATCAGGAAGAGGTCAAGGTTTGAATGGGGTGAAGAAGCAGAGGCGGCATTCCAGAGGCTTAAGCAGCACTTGCATTCTTTGCCAAGGCTAGTGAGCCCCCTACCCCGGGAGGTTCTGTACATGTACCTAGCCGTCTCTGATCACGCCCTTAGTGTCGTTCTCCTCGCTGAGAGAGACGGCATTCAGCTGCCGGTGTACTTCATCAGCCATGTCCTTAAAAATGCTGAGCTCCGGTACCCCATGATCGAAAAATTTGGGTTGGCCTTATTCGTAGCAGTCAAGCGGTTGAAGCCTTATTTTTTGGCACATCCGGTTGTGGTATACACAGATCAGCCGCTCAAGCGTACGATGACTGCTATAGAGTCATCCGGTAGAATGATCAAGTGGGCTGTTGAAATACAAGTCCTTGAGATGACTTTTGAACCCAGGCGGGCAGTGAAAGGTCAGGCGTTTGCCGACTTTATTGTCGAGATGACTAGGCCGGTGCACCCGGAAAACCCTGATCAGGTCTGGAAGTTATTTGTAGACGGCAGCTCTATGGTGAACGGCTGTGGTGCAGGTGTTATCTGTCATTCCCCGGAAGGGGATAAGTTTGAATATGCACTACGGTTTAAGTTCCAAGCCTCCAACAATGAGGCAGAGTATGAAGCCCTGCTAGCCGGATTGCGCATGTGTAAGGCAGCCGGTGCAAGAAAGGTCGACGCCTGCTCAGATTCACAGCTGATCGTTAGCCAATACCTTGGTGACTACGAAGCCACCCATCCGGCTATGATCAAATATTTGCAGGCGGTCAAAGAGGAGGCTGGGTCCTTCGATGAATTTCATCCTCGACAGGTGCCCCGGTCTGAAAACAATCAGGCGGATGCCCTCTCAAAGTTGGCATCATCAGCCTCCGGTGATGCTCCTAGGACGGTCTTTTGGGAAGTCATTGAAAAACGAAGTATTCAGAATGATCCCATTGGAGTCTTGGACAGAACTGCTACCTGGATGGATCCCATCCGGTCCTTTTTGACGGATGGTACCTTGCCGGATGACCCTTCAGAAGCATCAGCGCTCAAGAAGCGTGCTTCAAGTTTTGTTGTTCATCAAGGGGAACTCCTCCGGAAGGGATACCTGCAGCCGTTTTTGAAATGTGTAACCCCGGATAGGGGGAGAGAAGTGTTGGAAGATCTGCACGCGGGGTTTTGTGCCTCGCATATTAGCGGCAGGTCCCTGGCCAGAAGAACCAGACGGCAAGGGTACTTCTGGCCCACTCTTGAAGCGGATGCCATGGATCTAGTAAAGAGATGCGACAAGTGCCAAAAATTCGCTAAGTTGATACATCAACCGGCAACAGAACTCACGGCAATCCATAGTCCGGTTCCGTTTGCTAAATGGGGCATGGACATTTTGGGACCTTATACGCCTGCATCAGGCGGCCGCCGCTACATTCTTGTAGCAGTAGACTACTTCACCAAATGGGTTGAGGCAGAGGCGGTAAAAGGGATTAAAACGAAAGACGTGATTTCTTTCATCTGGAGAAACGTCATCACCCGGTTCGGGGTTCCAATGTCCATGGTTTTCGACAACGGACCGCAGTTCGAAACGCCTGTCCTGAAGACCTGGTTGGGAGACCAAGGAATTTCCCATTGTTTTGCATCCGTTGGCCGTCCTCAGGCAAACGGTCAAGTTGAGGCTTTTAACAAGTTGATCTCAGACGGGATAAAGAAGAAAGTAGAAAGAGCCGGTGGACTATGGGCAGAGGAATTACCTCATGTCCTTTGGGCTATCCGGACAACCGAAAAGGGGGCAACCGGTGAGACCCCATTTCTCATGACATACGGCACTGAAGCAGTTCTTCCCATTGAACATTATGAGCCTACTCTACGCATTATGTTATATGATGAGGAGGCTAACTAGGAAGCCATGCGGTTGGCATTAGACGCTCTTCCAGAGCGAAGGGGGAATGCTGCCTTGCGTCATGAGATCTACCGTCTGCGTATGACTAGAGCCTACAACAAGCGGGTTCGTAAAAGACCTTTGAAAGAAGGAGATTTTGTGCTTCGCAAAATGGAGGCAACCGGTAGGGCCAATGAACAAGGCAAATTAACCCCAAATTGGGAGGGACCCTACCGGATCTTTGAAGAAGTACGAGACGGCACTTACCGCCTGGAAACTCCAGACGGAAGAAAGTTGCCTAGAACTTGGAATGTAGATAACCTCAAAAAATACTACTTCTAAGTATTGTACATCTTTTGAAAATTTTCAAATGATTTATGAGAATTACATTCAATTTTGTATACAGCCGCCATGTCTTGTGCCTACCACAAGCGGCACCAGTAACTAATTTTTTCATCCGGTGACACCCATACGGGTGAATTCATCGAAGAGAACATCTCCCATTTGGGTGGTAAATTGTTCTAAGCGATCACACAGGCGGACAAATCCGCCTGTTGATCCTTCGCACCAAAAAAGGGCAGGCTAGCAACCCCAAACTTGCAGCCGGCTCACTTTTTGGAAGGACAGCCGGTACTCAATACCGTCGCCTGACTCTCTAAGAGCAGGCCTAAACATTTGGTCTAGGCCATAATTCATTCAGGGGTATGCTTGCAAAAGCCCAACCGGTGAATGGACATCCTAATCTGGCGTGATTAGTTTGCGAAGTCCCGACCGGTAATTCAGTATAAACCGACTGGCTCCCGAATCTAATGTTGGCACTTAGTGCATATTCGAGCTATATCATATGGATATTCGCCTGGCTTGCAAAGACCCAGACCGCTATCCAGGGGCAATTACCCAGACGCCATCCGGTTTGGTTTTGGGTCGAAATTTCTTCGCCTAGTTTGCGAAGACCCAGACGGCAGTGTTACCGGTGGGGTCTTCTTGGCAACCCTTGCAAATTTCTTCGCCTAGTTTGCGAAGACCCAGACGGCAGTGTTACCGGTGGGGTCTTCTTGGCAACCCTTGCAAATTTCTTCGCCTAGTTTGCGAAGACCCAGACGGCAGTGTTACCGGTGGGGTCTTCTTGGCAACCCTTGCAAATTTCGCCTAGTTTGCGAAGACCCAGACGGCAGTGTTACCGGTGGGGTCTTCTTGGCAACCCTTGCAAATTTCTTCGCCTAGTTTGCGAAGACCCAGACGGCGGTGTTACCGGTGGGGTCTTCTTGGCAACCTTTGCAAATTTATTTGCTGTTTGCGCAGACCCAAGCGGTAGTGTTACCGGCGGGGTTCTTTTGGTTATCCTCGCAGAAATATGTATAAAAAATAACAAGAATTCTAATATTGAAGTGCAGAAACATAAAAAGCATTCAAAAGCCGGCTCAGCCGGTGAAAATGTTTATATTCAAAAGAAAAATTATTACAGCTTAGCCCATCTCATCCGGCGCTATTACAAGATAATGCTAGGCACGCAGGCCGGGAAGTAGTTGCTACTCCAGGCGAACAGTGAGCCGGTCCTATTCCGGTTGGTTCTGGGTTGGATCAGGGTAAGCGGCTGCGTCGGCTTCAGGAACGACTTCTTCCTCTTCAGCAGCCTCCGCCTGTCGTCGCGCAATATCCTCCCTAACCCAAGCGTCATAGGGTCTGGGCCCCGGCTCATTCGCCTCCTCGGCCAGAATGGCAAGATCAGAATATTTGAAGGCGAGTTCCCAGACGGTGAAGTCCGCCTCCGGGTGGATGAGGGAAAACGCCCGTTGTATCCGGTTTGCACAGTCATGCTCATTCTCTTCAATGAGCCTCTCCTGCTCCGACTCCAAGGTGGCCTTGAAGTTCTCATTGGCAGCAGCCGCCTCTATGCGCAGGCGCTCATTCTCTTTGGCAAGGCGGCCATTTTCAGTCTCCGCCTTGCTCAGCCGTTGGAGGGGCTCTGTCTGTTCCTCCAACTTTTTATTGGCATCATCCAGGGACGCCTGCAGTTGGTCAACTTGGTTTTTCAGCTGATCAATCTGCTGTTGGAGGGCTTTGGTCTTCTCCGCCTGTTCCATGCGTATAGATTTAGATTCTAAGCCATGCATGTACAAAGAGTAGTCAGCAACATTATGGGTGTCATCAACAGCCCGTTTGCTTCTCCTTACCTCCTCAGACTTGCGGGTATAAGCTCGTTTGAGCCCCTCTACGCGCAGCATAGCCTGCAAAAATACAGCCGGTTAATACTGCATATTTAAAAATGCACGTCAAGAAAATTACCGCATGGTTGTTGGAGCATACGTCGGCCAGGTCGACCAGCACCCGGTCGGCATTAAAGGAGTTGATCCCAGGGATCGCCTCCTTCTCGTCCCTGGGGACGGCTTTCAGCATGGCCCGGGCATATTGTGCCCCGTCCGGCCAGCGGGGAGAATTATCTGCACCAGAAACAGACGGTGAGAAACTCGCATATGCTCTGCCTATAGATTGCCGGCTGATTGGAGAATCCCCCGGCTGCGATCGAGACTGTGAATAAGACTTGACCCGCATGGGCAGATCAAGCAGTGTAAGGTCGAAGTTACCTTGGCGGCCCGAACGGCCTTCAGAGGGACCGGTTGCGGTCCTCAATGGGATGGCAGAAAGCACATCCGCAGATCCAGGCCCGTCTGGGACCCTTATTGATTTGCCGCCGGTAGTTTGCCGGTCGGCTGTCTTCTGCACCTTGGATGCAGACTCTTGTTGGGTCGGCGGAGGCCTGACCTGTTTTTGAAGGGACCGGGGCATCTGCTTCCCGTCCTGTAAACGAGAAAAATATAAGTTATGGGATAAAAGGATTGAAATAAACGAGAAGGATCAGACGGTTATACCTTCTTCGCCGCCTGGGCAGCAAGTTTTTTCTCGAGATTGGCTTTCCGGATGTCGGCAGCCGACCTAGCCGGTGTCTTCTCAGTGGGCAGCATTTTCTTGGCTTCTTCTGCAGAGGAAGGCACACGGTTAGAATAATAAATAAGCAAGGAAATAAAAGCATCCGGTACGAAAGAAACCGGCTGAGTTCCGAATACATACGTTTTTTAAACATGCTGCTTAGGCCACAAGCGGACAAGAAGCATTCGTCCCTAAAAAATTCATGTTTGGGCACCCAGTTTCTAGGTACCCTTACTATCTCTCCGGATGAGAGGGTGTCAGGAACTAACTCAAAAAACCCGGAGTCAAGGATGGTCTCTCTATCATCCTCCGGGACAGGGGGCAGGCAGCACTTGGTCCCCAAGAGTTCTGGTTTCCGGTTGTAGATCCGGAATTCTCTGTTCTCTGCCGTAGTTGGGGCCTTAACCAAGTAGAACCGATGCTTCCAGTCCGACCATTTGGATGGCTTGTCCAAGGTCATAAGGTATTTGGGCTTGGTGGTCAAGGTATACCAGGCTCTCCAGCCGCCTGGGCTCCTACTCAAGTAATGCATGTGGGCAAACGCCTCCCAGCCGGGGTTGAGGCCCTGCATCTCGCAGGCGGCGATATACCCTAAAATATTTACCCATGAGTTGGGGGTTAATTGCCAGAGACCTAGGCCATACCCCCTAAGTATGGCTTTTATTGTGTCGTGGAGAGGGAAGCGGACTCCGGCCATGAAGGCCGCCTCGTAGCACCCGAACCAAGCGTTCGCGTTCGGTTGTCCATCCTCCCACCATATTGTTCCCAGAGCAGCCGGGACTTTTATTGTATAGTCACCCCCCAGCGGCCGCCGTTTGATAAAATCTGGCAGCGCAGCCCGCATGAGCTCGCGGTCCTTGGAGGAGACGGCGATCATGAGAGGATCGTTCCTATTATCCCAAGAAGGCCTCTCCGCCTCCTCGCTATCCTCAGATTCGGTTAAGTAGCTGCTACTGCTACTTTGAACGTGACCGGCATCAGAGCCGGCTGGGGAGTTGGAGACCTCCTTATCAGAGCCTACCTGCTCTCTGGTCTCCTGGAGGGGAGCACTCTCTTCGTTTAAAATGCTATCACCCGGGGTGCTAGGAGCGCCCCCGGGTGAGCCTCTCTGCTCTACCTCTCCATGCTCTACTTCACCGCCTGAAGCTGGGACCTCAGGCGGCTGCTCATCTGAGCTCCCACTTCTGTAGTTGGGATCTCTGGCAGTAGACCGGATTCTGGCCATTGTGTCCTGCACAGACACAGAGTCGGTCGATATGGGTGTTGAAAAAGGGTTGTCCCAAAGAACAGAGGCGGCAGACCCACTAGACTCAGCCGTACTAATAAACCGGCTGAGTTCACAGCTAGGTTCCGGGTATGGGTATAAGGGGTCCATCTACTTATGGGACCAATGAACAAAAATGCGAGTAAAAGACTCAAACGGAAATACATGAAAAAGCTAGAAAGAATAGAGACGGTACCTAGAAGAAAATCTGGAAATTCTCTGGGATGCTTGCGAAGACGCAGGCGGTTCAAAATCCGGCTGGGTTTCTCTGATTACCCTCTCGAAAACCTTTGGCTAGCTTGCAACGACCCAGACGGTCTGTAGACCGGTTGCTCTCAACGAATCTCAACTCCGAATGCTCTCAACTCTCAAATTGCCGGCTGCTCTCAAATCTTCAGAAATTTGGCAAAGTTTGTAAATGAGAGCTCGGGGGACATCTTCTCCTATTTATAGAATTTGTCCCAGAAGGTGAAAAGTCGTGACTCTTCGCCTTCTGCTTTTCCATCCTTCAAAAGGAATCTGAAGAGTTTGAAAAAAAAAAAAAAAAAAAAAAAACCTTTCACCGGCGCCACGTGGCACCCTGCCACGTCAGCACCAGTAAGGGACAAATGTTTGGGCTAAAAATACCCTAAACACGTGGCCCAATGGCCTAGTGACACGTGGCATCCAGCCGTTGGTCAGCAGGGCTCCAATCCTCTGCTGACACGTGTCCTCTAAACCCTAAAAGGGGAACCATCCCTTCCCCACTATAAATAGTGGAAGGACCCTCATTAATGGGGGTTGGAACATTTGTGGTTCACATTGAATACTCCTCAAAAAGAAAAACACTTACCCCGAGCAATATTAATTGCAGAATTCTCCCATTACGCGAGAAGTAACTTCTACATTACGTGCATTCTACCTCCCATATCTTTACTAACTTGATCGTCGGAGGCGGAACTCCTACCCCCAGGAGTCTTCGTGATTTTGCAGGCACAGGCGTCGAAGGGCATTCTTGGAATTGTAACTCTCCCGCAGGACACATCAAAAAACCCCAAAACAAAAGCAGAAAAGGATAAAGGAACATACGGTTACCTAAAACTTAAGTTCTAAAAGGAAGCTTGATCGAATAGGCGTCTAATAAAAGCAGGCGGTTGGTAAAATCAGTCGTCCAGAAAATCAGAGCTCAAGTTCAGGGGTCCGAGAGTTCTCTTGCAAAGTTCGCAAAATGTGAACAAAAGACTTGGTCAACATGCCCTTATATAGGGTAAAATGAGAATGCGAAGGGTCACCCCCAAAATTTGAAATAAGGCTAGAAAAACTCTCGGCCTATAACAGGACGACACCTGTAGCAGGCCGTCGCCTGTTACAGGCCGACACTTGTCACAAGTGACATGTGACCAGTCACGTGCCACATGTGAGGGGCAAATGATTAGGGGGTTTTCCCCGCCCAATCAGTGTACGCCACGTGGACCAATCAGGTCCTGCCAAGTGTTCTCCATTTGGACCTCTCAGGGCCTGCCACGTGGCACACAACCATTTGTCCACCATGGACCAATCATGCCACGCCAAGTGGCCTGCTGATTGCCACCTAGGAAGATGGCCACCTAGGCTAGTATCCGGGAAAAGCCCCATCAGCTCTAGGTTGACCTAAACCTAAGATTGGGCACGCTTCCCAAGACTATAAATACCTTCATTAATCCTCATTAGGGGGGGTTCTGCAATAATTACTCTCACCTAGAGAAACCTAAACACATCGATCACTCCTCCCCTAAAGGAACTAGATCTCCCACCTTTACTTTTCGCACCTTTTTTACTCCACATACAAACACTAACTTGATCGTCGGAGGCGGAGCTCCCACCACCCGGAGTCTCCATTGTTTTGCAGGTACAGGTGCAAGGATACCAGTCCCGGAATTGTAACTCTCCCGCAGGACATCAGAAAACCCCGAAATAATACGTGTCGTTTTCTCAGTGAAAATTTTCCCTCTAATTAAATTTTTGATGTCATCAATGGTTTTTTATTTTTTATTTTTTTTTATTTTTTTTAAAATCTACACTTTATATGTATTACATGGACTCGGATAATGCCAATGTAATTTGTTTGTTTAATACGCTCAACTCATGGTTAATGCCAATCATTGTTTAACTCCACCTTTTCTTCAGATTTCATTGATATGTACGCTTAAATAATTTTCTTTTGACTATTTTAATTATTAATTTTGTATATAATTTGGTTCATATATATTTTTAACTGTACATTATTTGAATATCTAAATCTAATATTTATAAGAAATTGCAATTCTAACCGTGTATCGCACGGGGATAATGATAAGTCTATTTTATATATATATTTATTCCCCGTCCCACGGTCATATTTGTGCTTATTTGAGATCTACGGAGCTATTTTTATTGCTAATATGCGTTTTCTAGTGTTTTTGTAGAGTTGGTATTATTTTGTAGGAATTTGCAGATTTATGTCAATTCCCGAGCTTATTAAGCCACTACAAAGATGTTGGAGTCGGATCGTATTTTATGACCGTGTATTTGAAGCCCAAGAATGAGCTAATTAAATTTGGTTCAGTGATTAAGGGCTCGGTTCGTTTGGAATACTAATTTTGTTGGTAGTATAATACTTAAATATGGAGAAGAAGGAATTACGGCCCAAAGGAGAAGAGCCCAATAATTAAATCAGATTTGAAGATCACTTCAAATGGGCGGATGTCAGCGCTAGGCTACTTCAGCTATTGGGCTTGTGCATTCTTAGGCTTGGTTGCTTGCTCCTGTTGCTCATGATTGGTGAATGTCCGTTTAGGAGTAGTAATATTAGTTTTAGTGGGAGTAGTAGTGGACTTCCTCTAAAAAAAAACTCCTCTTCACTGTTTTATAAAAACAATAGGAGTAGTAGTTTTGGGGTAGGTTAGTTTTGCCATAGTTTTTGGTTTTCTTTTCTTTTAGTTTAACTAGTTGTGGTTCCGCGCGCTATGCGCGCGGCACCTCAATGGCGGTGATTGTTGTCGCTTAATACCGTTCTCGTTTTTTTTTTTTTTTAACGCCCACACATTTTAGACTATCCCACTGTTACCTAAAATTGGATGACAAAAGAACAAGGAGAGAGACTGTCACAAATGATAAATTATGTTATTTGAAAGTTGTTGTTCTGGAATTTGTTATTCTGAAAAGGAATTTATTAAAAAGAATTTATCAAACACTTTCAATCATTTAAATGCAATGGCCGAAGTTTCAAACTCCGTTGCCGTCACATATTATGCCGAAACTTCGAGTGCTATTCAATAGCCGAAGCTCCAAAAGAATTTGTCACACACTTTTAATTCCTTTAGACGGCCCATGTATCATATGAGTCAAGACACGTACCATGAATGTATAGTCGATGCACCACATGGATATATTCCCAGTGATAACGCTGAAGGTAAAAGCCCAATAGCTGAGGTTATCAGTGCCGCCCTCGTGAGCCCAATTCCCATTTTTACATACCAATTTTTGCCCATCCTTTTTAACGAAAGTTGTCTTGGAATCAGTTACACGTAGCCGAGGCACCATACTGTACACGTATTTATATTATCTTGCAAGAAATAGTAGTTGGTCTTTCATGTTAAAGAACAAATAGACCCAAAAAAATCGAGAAATCCAAATTAATTAACAAAATCAGAACATGCAAATAAATTAAAAGGCTTACCTAAACCTCTTCCGAATAGATAAACACTAAACGAATACACAACAATTTAATCCAAACTGTAAAAACTAAATCACAACAAAAACCTGAATTCAATGTTTCCCAGACTAAGCAAACAAATCTAACTCCAATGGCGAACGGAAGAGATAGAAGAGAGAGAAACAGGAAATGAAAATAGCTTAAGGAAGTGAAAATAGAAAACCACTTATATATATAGAGAGAGTTTGTTTCGGCAAATTGCCGAAACTAAGAGGTGAGGACAATTCCGTCAAGCAATTGATGTACTGTTCTCAATTGGAAATTGAATTGCCGGGGTAAAACCGTCAACACACAAAGGGCACTGTTCAGCGAAGAGGTATTGTTCATAAGAAGGCAAATAAGCGAGGTACAGAGTATTTAGTACCTCTCTTATTTTCCTTCTTATGATCAGTACCTCTTCGCTGAACAGTGCCCTTTGTGTGTTGACGGTTTTACCCCGGCAATTCAATTTCCAATTGAGAACAGTAAGCAACGGGGGCCTTAGATAAGATAATTGTAGTCGCCGAAATCTTAGCATTTCGGATTCGCACGGTATTGTGTAAGGATTTTCTTGTTAATTTAATTTATCAGTGGAATAATCTAAGTAATCTATACGGTGATTGTGTTAAAATTATTACCTTTCTTTGTTTTCGTAATAGAATTATTCGTGATCTTCCCACTGCCTTAATTTTAATTGTTAGCTGTTATCCAACCACAAATTTTAAAGTAATTGCGGAAAGTTTTGTGGCTTTTTTTTTAACTCCACTTTAAAGTAAACTAAAGCTACCAACGGGGAAGTTCAAAAGATTGAGAGGAATGGGGAAGTTCGAAAGAAAGAGACGAGATGGTTTACGAACTAAATAATTAGAAAGATGATCTAGCTATAGATCGGATGAATTTTCGCAACAAAGATGAAAAGGGCCGAAGATTGATCGTCGAAATCGTAAAGTCAATTTGGAAACTGCTATGTTAACAAATGCACAGTTTGTGAGGATTTGATTGATGATATAGAAATGATGGACTTTGTTTTGGGTATTATTTTGAGAAAACGTTTGTTTAAATAATGGATAAAGTTATTAGGTTAAGAGGAGCGAGAAAATGAAAAGGTGGAGTGATGATCCGTGGCTTGACAATTCAACGAACAAAGACAATAAGTATTACACATCGATACATGTATTTGATAGTGGGAATGCGGATAACACTTCACACATTGGAAAAGTGGTAACATAAATATAATAAATTATTTTGAAAAGAATTTACCAATATTTTCTTGTGTTATTTCGGAAATTGCTATTTTGAAAAAGCAGTTGGAAATAACGCAAAAACAAATTGGAAATTACTATCTTGGAAACGAAAAATCAATTTGGAGACTATTATCATTAAAAAGAGTTTATCAGACACTTTAAATTCTTCCTTATTTTGAAAATTGTTATTTTGAAAAGGAATTTACTAAAAAGAATTTGTCAAATGGTGGTGAATATGCTTAGACAGTTGTTGTTTTGTTTTTTTTTGGTTTTATGGCAATTAAGTTTGTGTAGACTGTACAAGGTGAGATAAGTTTTCTGCGATACATTCTAACTAAATAATTATTTTAAATAAATTGACTAATCTTTCATCTCGGTGTATATGGGGTTGTTGTTGAGTTATAGCTGAATTTGTGGACTGTTAACAGCTTCATTTACAACATGTTGATTCTGTGTGATATGTAGTCGAAATAATATACTGGTGCATCGTTTCCGTAACATATTAAATAGTAAGAGTGTTGGTAATAGGGTTTTTTTCTGCCTGTTTTTCCAAAGTTTTTACATTGTTTTCAGTTTTAATATAGATTAAAAGTCATTATTTAAATTAATGTCAAGATAAATGACGTTGAAAATTATACTCGAGTATTAATTGTATTTTAATTTAAGTATTATAATTAGTCAAATGTTGTTATTAATGAAATAGAATAAATTTATTTAGTTTATAATTTTTCGAGGATTTACTTAGGATTCAAACGTTTTAATCAACATAGGTTGAAGAATATTATGAAACTTTAGTTATATTCATAAGTCTAACGATTGATCAGTCACATGTATATATAATTAAAATACTTTCACAATATAGTATACGCTTCTTCTTAGTGGAACTTGATTGTATATAAGTACAGTTTTTTCTTTGTCATAATATATTCTATATATTTTTCTGTATAATAGAGATGTATAGTAACTTACCAAGTCATGTTGTTATTTTTGGAGATGCATATAGAAATAAGCAGGTATTTTTTTTTCGTTTTACATTTTATATATTTTTTGTAATGTGTTTTTTTCTGTTTATAAATAATTGTACGGATCTTATAGGTATTTCCGTAGGTTTGGACTACCTTGTTAGCCGGAATCCATAGTCCCGTGGAAGTTCTTCGAGGCCCTAACAGTCGTATATGGCCTGTGGAGTTAGTGAAGGTCGTTGAAGATACCAGAAGCAATATGTGCTTTGATATTGGGTGGCAAAATTTAGTTAATGAAAATCACTTGGTTGATGGTGAATTAATGATTATTTATTATGCTGGTAATATAACATTCTATGTCAGGGTGTTTTCTTCGACTATGGTTGAAAAATTTGCTACTATTGAACCTCTTCCAAGAGACGAGGATATATAAATTCATGTAGTCCTATATCTGGACTTTATAAATAAAATATTATTGTGGCACGTTATTCTTCTCTATTTTCAACCTTTTCTTGCATGGTCACAATATTTAGGGTTGTTGATTGTTTATTTAAAATGGTCACTATTCTGTTAACTCCAAACCTTAGACTTAGTAATGGGTTGGGAAGAGTTCAGCTGGGTGCCGAAGAAAGGAGTATAGTGACTAAGTAAAGGAAAATGGCACAAGACACAATTGTTCATAATTGGTTATTGATTTCGCTGCTGTTCATAATTGGCAATTGATTTTGCTGCTGTTCATAATGGGAGTACTGGTGAACTCCTCTCTTAACTCTTAAAAGGAGAGGATTCCAGCGGTTGTCTCAACAGTAGATTCATTGTTGACAGTATTGAACAGTTCAATTGCCAATATAAACAGCTTAATATTGTGCTTTTTTCCTTTCCATTGTTCTTATCTTCCTTTCTTCGGCATTCAGTTGAACTTTTTTTCCTATTTCTTCTATCCTTTCTTACTTTCTCTTCTTCTTGGTCATATCGAAAGAGATTGTTTGGACAAAAGGCCGAATGTAAGAGACAAGGACAAATCCGGAAAACAAATGCTGAAGCAAATGTTGTACTGTTCAAATTACTGACGTTCCAAATTGGCATTGTTCAATACTGTCAATATTGAGTTTGCCAGTGAATTCCTCTCTTTGTAGGGTTTAAGAGAGAAGTTAATCGCTGGACTCCCTGTGAACAGTAACGAAATCTATTGCGAATTATGGATGCCACCGAAACCAATTTCCAATTACGGATAGTAGAGTACTGTGCAATTTCCAATTTTGAATAGTGCCAATTTTGAGCATTAATATTGTGGACTGTACAACAATTCCTCCAGCGACATCAATTGTCAATTCCGTTCTTTTTTCTCCTTTCTTAGGTCGAAATCTCTTGTTATCATCGATTGGTCAATCTAATTGGTCAATTTTAATTGTTGGAAGATATATAGTCATATATTTTAAAATAATTGCAAGAAGTTTTGAGGTTTGATTTTTTAATTCCATTTGAAAGTATATCAGATTTGCCGTCGTCGAAGTGTCGAACCTCATATCCGCAATTGATGTCGTCGATGTTCAGGTGTGGTAAGTGATTTAATTGAACCACGGGTTTGAAGACGAATGTGTTGGCCGAAAGTTACGTTATATTATCGAATGGTATAAGGTCCTATAAGAAGCTGTGTTTTGGAATGAGGACATGTAAATATAAGTAAAAAAGAAAAAAAAAACATCTTTGATTACAGTAATTTGACGTAAACATAAATTAAAACAGAAAGAAAACGATCTAGATATATATTTTACATTTTCTTATAATTATACAATTTTATCTAATGCAATTTAATAAAATTTAGAATAAGAATATTTTATGGGTGCTTATAAATTATTTGTCTATTATATTTCAACCCCACCGATTTGAGCTCGTCCCTTTCCTTCTGCTTATCCTCTTTGAGCCTATTAATTTGTGTTATACCATCTGCTGAAATAGGCTTTAACTGATTTAGAAATGTAATAAAATTGACTACCACTGTTGGTGCTTCGCTAATTGCACTTTGTGAACCTTCACCGGCCTCCTTCAATATCCTATCAACTTCGGCCTGTCTACGTAGAACTTCTTTCTGCATTTCCATAGCGTTCAATTTCAAAACCTCCAAAATACGTTTATGTATTTGACAAAATCTTTTGTATTCTTCAATCGCTAATTCAACTTCTTCCTCAATCTCCATTGGTGTATAACGTATATATAAAAAGATTCCTACAATGTGTAGTAAAACATAAGTTTCAACATTATTGTGAAATCCTACCTTTCTCTTCTTAAACTCTAAGTCGACACATTTGTACGCAAATTTCAATCGCGTACAAAAACCAAATCATATGCCATGTAATCTTTATCTATAAACTTTACATAAAATTCCATTTACACTAAATATTTATAATTGGTGAAACGTTGTTGGGAAATTGAAAATAATTGGAATCAGGATATGAATACAAAAAACATAAACAAATAAACATAAGTAGAAGATATAAATTATTCAAAATAAAGTCAAACAGTCGTGTTAAAAAAAATTAGACAATGAAAAGCATAATCCAAAACACAAATAAACAATTTATAATTCAACTTTACTGGTCCGTAAAAAATATAGAATAAAAACAAAGAACGAAACATAGGTGGAGGGAACTTGATCACCACAAACGAAACAGAGACAACTAAAATTATAGTATAGAAAACTCACTGAAACAAAGAATGCAGTTTAAATTCGAGGACGCAAGGAAGCCGAAATATATATGTATCAAGAAGTTGCTATGACGAAAGAAACGCACAAAATCCAAAATAAATGATGAAGAGGTTTGAATTGAAAGATGTAAAGTCAGGACAGAATAAAAAAGGAAAGCATGGAAGAGCTACATATATATAAGTATAATATTACAGGTGTGTAACTAATTGAAAATAGTAAGGATAGTGAATAGGTATGATGAATTGATGATGGAGTGAAGAGGCGTGATTCACACAATAATAATAATAATAATAATAATAATAATAATAATAATAATAATAATAATAATAATAATAATAATAATAATAATTCAATAAATATAGGAAATAAGTTTTATTGCTCCTTTTTTTCTGTGGTTTTTTAAATATTTGTATTAATTTGTCTTTATATTTTCTTGTAATTCCAATGTGAATCTCTATTTTCAATGTTTTTTTTCCTAGATTTACGATGTAGTGTTGTTAGTTTCCGTCTTCGGAAACTTCGAGTACTATGCCACAGCCGAAGCTGCAAAAGAATTTATCAACCACTTTTAATTCTTTTTTATTTTGGAAATTGTTATTATTGAAAAGAATTTATCAAACACTTTAAATTATTGCGTAATTTTTTACGCGGATGATCCAGCTGATCAAGATTACAGAAAAGATGGTCACATTAGAGCATTGCAAGTGAGATTGCTGATAAACGACTCCCACATCGGGTACCTGTAAATATAGCACCCCTTTTCAAATCCAATTACATTATTTCGGTTATATCCCCCTCAAATTTCGGTAACCAATGTTCGGCTTTTTCCATCACGATTGTTAAATACTTCTACCCTATAATTAAATTCTCTTTTCTCTTTATTTAGTTCCTGAAATATTCCATATTTCTCCTTTAAACTTCTCCATTACCTCTTCTATGAAACTCCTGTAACTCCTTCAATTATGATCTAAGGAAGTTTTAGAAAGAGAGAAATGGGGACGTTTGAGAGATAAAGATGAATTAATTTAGGAACTAAATAGTAGAGGTAGAGGATTTAGCTATAGATCCGAAGTATTTAGTAACTAAAATAGAAAAAGCCGAAAATTGGTTATCGAAATTGTAGGGAGACATAAAAAAATGGATGTTCTTGGATATCGAAAAAAGGTGTTACGTTTACAGACAACCAGTGTGGGAGAACTTGGATGCCGATTTAGAGATAATGGACTTTGTTTCGGGTTTCATTGTTGAAAAGAAGGAAGGTTTGAGGCAAGATGATGGAATAGGTGTAGACAGAAGATAGAGGAAATGGTGGTTTAAATAATGGATGGAGTGATTAGGTTAGGAGGAGTGAGAAGGTGAATCGGTGGAATGAAGAGGTGTAATTTGACAGTTCGATGCATGTATCTGGCAATAGGAACGCGGAAAAACACTCTGGAAATTTGAAAGTATAAATATAAGAAGTTGTCTGGGGTTCAAATAACTTATATTTGGGCCCAGTCCACAAATGAAAATAAACCAAGCTCAATAGGCAAGGTATAACCTTCTACACCCTTACCAAGTCATACTCATTAAGGCCCAATCAAACGGTGGCCCATTTAATTCCCACGGCCCAGTCCATTAAATTGGAGGAAGGTATAAATACTCTCATTTTATCTTAAACAAACTCTCCTGCATAGCTTTTCTCTATTGTTCTTACATCCGTACTGATTTTGGCATCGGAGGAGCCTTCCTCGACACACTCCCCGAGGCCAATTTACGTTCGTTCAGTTGTGCAGTAAATCCCGAATTCGTTTAGAATTTTATCTTAATTAATATTAATAAGCATCTAAATAGTTCGTTCTGCTGTAAATATAAGAAGATATTTTTAAGAAGTAATATCTTAAATCTTATTATATTTATTGAATTTTCTCTTATAACTTTGAGACTACGCAAAGTCAAATATCCGAACACTCTTATTTTATCTCAAATACATTTGTCTGCAAAATTAAATACCTTAGAGAGTGGAAAGAGTGGATGTTTTCTACTTATATGCCCTAAACACTTCAGCCGAGATACATTTTAACTTACCTCAAACCCTAAACCTTAAACCCTACTTAAGAATTAATTATTTGTAAATTAATTATATTATATTATATGCGAACACTCTTATTTTATCTCACTGCTATCATTACAACTTGTGAGGTATTATAACTTGGTTTTGTAAATGCATGACGAAAACACGCACTTAAGAATTGCACTTACATTTTTCCTCAATTTAACACTGATGTTTACACCTACCGAATAGGCCATTTTTATTTTGGTTGTTATACCTTGTTTACCCTGGACAGTATTTGTGGATCTTATACTTAGTACATTAGTTCAGTGATGACAAGTTATGTATTATATATATAGTGATCGTGTTCCACGTTAATTCAAATGATTAGTGAAATAATCTAAGTAATGCATATAGTGACTGTGTCATAATTATTACCGTTGCTTGTTTTACATTTGTCATTTCTCCCCACTTAAAAGAAGATCGTAGTTAAAAAAAAGTAAAAACAATAAGCAAAGTCAAAAAAATGATGTAAATTAGTTTGGCGGGGGAATGTTTTTCACTTATTTATATGAGCTTCCTATCTCCACCTTCTCTGTGACATTA
The DNA here is from genome assembly GCF_001683475.1 of Chenopodium quinoa. NCBI lineage: Eukaryota > Viridiplantae > Streptophyta > Magnoliopsida > Caryophyllales > Amaranthaceae > Chenopodium > Chenopodium quinoa. Next base: position 6,717,325 of record NW_018743792.1, read on the forward strand.
ACTTCCGTGCAATAACGAAAAAAAAAACACTCTGCGTACAAAGTTTAATCCTCACTCTTACAGATTTCTGAAAAATAAAGGTACTAAATTTGTATGTCTGAAGCTTAATTTATATTACTACAACTTTGAAGTTCGATTTCCTCTTTTTTTTTTTTTTCTTTTGTATTACCTTGTTTTTTAACGTTAATTAACTTGTTTCTAAAGAAAGAGAAAGAAAAATGGTTAAGCGTAGATGTAGACTTTGTTTTAGGAAGTTCGTAAGCAGGAGAGTTTTAGTAGAGCACATGAGAGCTCACATGCTCGATCAATCTGTGTCGCACTTTTTACCATCGGGTGATTCAGAACACGGAATTGCAACACGTGATCATTATGAGTTCTTGGTAGCTGAACCGACTGCATCATCGTCAGTTGTTACTCCACGACACAGAGAAAGTGTGATGGAGTTGGCTGGGAAGAAGAATCATCGTACTCGAAAACCAAGATCAAAGCGAATTCTTCATACACCAGCTTCTTCAACTTCGATCGACTATCGTTACTTTGGTCCTCAACAACGACAACATTACGTTCGGGGTTAGGGGAAATCGAGTGCGGTTGACGTTGAGGCGGACTTGTCAATTAGTTCAACTACGGAAGTTACTACCGAGGAAGACCTAGCGTTTTGCCTCATGATGATGTCGAGGAACAAATGGAATAGCTCTGTTGGTGAGCGTTCCACAATAACATCAAAGAACAAGATGAAATACAGATCGTATCAAGCATTAGGGGGCCACAGAGCAAGTCATAAGAAAAATCGAGTCTATGATTTTGAGCAAAGAGTTAGTAATTCTAAAGAAGATGAAAATCGAGCGGACGACGGATCGGATTCAACGACGACTAAAAGGGTTTATGAATGTTCAATTTGTAAAAGAGTTTTTGCTTCTGGACAAGCTCTTGGTGGTCACAGAACGTCTCATCTTTCTGTTTTGAATAATGGGATTATCCATAAGTATAATTCATGTGATAATAGTAAGATAACTAATAATACTGCTCGTCAGGAATCATTGCCGAAAGGCATAGAGGGGGAGGCCCCGAGTGTTCGTACCGTAAAATCGATGATGATAAAGAAGGTCCATGAATGTCCGATTTGTCTAAGAGTTTTTGTTTCTGGACAAGCTCTTGGTGGTCATAAAAGGTGTCATGTTCTTGTATCGAATAATGAGGTGGATCATATCAATAACTTATTCGATAATTGTAAGATAACTAATAATACTACTTGTCAGGAATCATTATCACAAGACATAGAGGGTAAGGTCGTAAGCGTTCTTACTGTAAAGTCGACGTTGGTAAAGAAAGTTTACGAGTGTCCAATTTGTGGAAAGGTTTTTGCTTCTGGACAAGCTCTTGGCGGTCACAAAAGGTCTCATTTTCTTGCTTCGAAAAATGAGACGAATCATAATAATAACTTACTTGATATTAGTAAGATAACTAAGAATACTACTCGTCACAATTCGATAGATTTTAAACTTCCCATCTATTCTGGAGATGAAGATGAGTTAGCCGTCTCTGATGTTCATTTATGACCTAATCTGAAATGTTTATATCTTAGATTGCTGAAACATTTTGCTGTATATTTATATATATTTAAAATAACGATTGCTGTTTTCTTCTCTCTCTTTTTTTTTTTTATTTTTTTTTTCTTCGTGTGTGCCGAAGTTATACTTCAACAATACCAAATATCTTGGACAGCTTTGTCAACGGATTCATTTACATGAGTGTTTGTAATTTTGGTCAGACGTTGTACTTTGCAGTTGCTGAATTTATATAATGGTTAGAGCTTTTCGTAATCCTAAGTGTGATAAATTGATTAACGTTTTGAATTTTCTTTCCGAGGCTTGCTTGGGTCAAGTAAAAGATTGTCTATAGCTTGGTTACTATTGATTTTTTTTTTCTTTTTTTTTTTTCTCTCCGGACGATAACACTCAGTTACCGGAATGTAAGCAAAGTTTCCTTTCTTAGGTTCCCGAATCAAGGTATGCCGCTGACTAACGAGGTTAGCCTAGGTAGTGATTTTTCTCTCTTTATGGCTGAAAGATTTTCTAATATCGAACCTATGTTAAAAGTTCAGGATATTTAAACTTATATAATAATTTATATTTGAACTCCATGAATAAAATTTTGTTAAAGGTAGGGTTAAATTTAAATATGTATCTCAGATTGCTGAAACATTTTGCTGTATATATATTTAAAATAATAATTGTTAATTTCTTCTTTTTTTTTTTTTTTTTTTTTTTTTTTTTTTTTTTTTTTTTTTTTTTTTTATGCCGAAGCTATACTTCAACAATACCAAATATCTCGGACAGCTTTGTCAACGGATTCATTTACATGAATGTTTGTAATTTGGTCAGAAGTTGTACTTTGCAGTTACTGAATTTATATAATGATTAGAGCTTTTCGTAATCTTAAGTGTGATAAATTGGTTAACGCTTCGAATTTTTCTTTCCGAGGCTATCTTAGGTCAAATAAAAGATTGTCTATAGTTTGTTAACTATTGTTTTTTTTTTTTTTTTTTTCCTCCTCCTCCGGACGATAACATTCAGCTACCGGAATGTAAACAAAGTTTTCTTTCTTAGGTTCCCGAATTAAGGTATGCCGCCGACTTACGAGGTTAGTCGAGGTCCAATCAGCGATTCATAGTTGTAAGGCTGGATTTTTTTTAAAAAAAAATTTTGTAGATATGGCAATTAATTTTTTGTATGGGTTGTTGGATTGCCGAAGGTTTGTGTTGTGCGCGGAGAGGTCGAGACCAAGGTATTTCAGCTACATGTGATATTAGTTTTGTTTTGACTTTCATTACTTTGATTTCCGTAACAGACTAACATAGCACACTAATAAAAAGAATACATGAGAAAGAGTAAGAAAAATGGTTAAGCGTGATGTAGAGTGAATGGGAATTATTATCTTGGAAACGTAAAGACAATTTGGAAAGTGAATGCATTAAAAACAATTTGGAAAGTGAGATAAAATAAGAGTGTTCGCATATAATATAATATAAAAAGAAAAATGGTTAAGCGTGATGGAAAGTGAATGGGAATTATAGGGTAGAATTCAATAATCATGTACAGTTAAACCACATTATAAGTAATTAATGAAGGCGTTTTAGTAAAACGGAAATAATCCCATTTTTTTTGTTTCTAACGTGTGTTTTACATCTTCAGTTACCGTGGTATAGATGCAGTAGTTCTTATATGTGGAAGTAGGTATTTCCAACTTTTATGAATGCACGTTTAACGTTGTATGTTGTGTCTTAATTTATATCTTCAACGCCATTTTTTTGTTTCCCTACATGTGGTCCACGTCTTCAGTTGCCGTGGTGTAGATGTAGGAGTTCTGATATACGGAAGTAGGTATTTCGGATACAGATAATATTAGTTTGTGCTCGGTGGTTGTTTAAAATTTCGAAGTACGTATACAGTGTCTGTGTTTCATGTTAATTCAGCTGATTAGTTCTTTGTAGATACGGCAATTAATACTTTGTACAGAGTATTTAGTAGGAAATTTAAATTGAAAATTATATGATTTTGAAACAGTTATTCAAAATATTATTTATTTGTGTGAACAACACTATTAAAGAAGAAGGGGCTCAGTGGAAGCAACTTAGTGCCGCCGAATCCGAATGATGTTTCTGCTGTTATGGGCCTTGGATAAAGGGTCCTGTGCTGGGACATCAATAAAAGTATACTTTTCAATGTTACTTTTATTAATTTAAAAGTATATTATTTTTACTGTTGACTAATTAATCTTAATATTTATGTTAACTTATAATTATGTTATCAATTATAGCTTTTTTACTTAAAATTACTCTTATAATTACGGATTGTTGGGTTGCCGAGGGTTTGTGTTGTGCGTGGAAAAGTCGGGACCAAGGTACTTCGGCTGCGTGTTATATTAATTTTGTTTTGACTTTCATTACCTTGAACTACGATTATGAACTTTTATGAATGCACGTATAACGTTGTATGTTGTGTCATAATTTATATCTCCGGCGCCATTTTTTTAAAGAAATAGGTATTTTTAACTTTTATGAATGCATGTTTAATGTTCTATGTCGTGTTTTAATTGATACCTTCGGCGCCTTTTTTTTTTTTTTGGGTTTCCTGCGTGTGCTTCGCGTTTTCAGCTGCCGTGGTATAGATGTAGTAGTTCTTATATACGGAAGTAGGTATTTCGGATACAGATGGTATTAGTTTGTGGTCGGCGGTTGTTTAAAATTTCGTAGTAATGTATACAGTCTGTGTTTCATGTTAATTCAGCTGATTAGTGAAATAATGTAGGTAATGATTCAAACTCTGACGGTACCCGCCTAGATCTAACTTATAACCATTCATTGTTGAAACGTTAGAGTAAATTTTTTTTTGGTAGATTCGTTGAATTATTTGTTAATGGTATTTTTGTATGATAAACCTCCGGGAACTCCGTAGTGATCTCTGATAACATTTACCATCGCAGGTGTTCTTAGAAAACCTACTAAAATTTTAGATTCTCCAACAATTCTACACTGGAGCAAAATGTTCTTAAAAACATTGTTCTACAAACATTAATGTAAAGAGTCTTAAGCAAAATATAACTACCAAAGAAAAGTAAGCCATGGGAGAAAACAGGATTCCGAGGTAATTTGGTTTATCTTATACCCCAGATTCTGGTTATATCATTGTTTTAGATTTATCTTGTCAGCCTCATGACTTTCGTTTGTACTCTGATCTGTTGTTGTGAAACGGAGTTTTTTTTGCAACTGTACTTTTGGCACAATCCAAGCTGCTTTTGGTGTCTCCAATGGGCGCTAAAGTTAGGGGAGAATGCTTGGTTCCACCTTCGCGAGCACGACAGAGCTCCGTCCATTCAACGGTTGAAATCTTCGAAGTGTTGACAGCTTCAACATTGTTGATAGCATCACTATGGCTTCCATCCGTTATAACAATACCTGTGAATAGGGATGTATATACATATAAACTGTCTTGAATGGTTTTTAAATACCGTAGAGGATTTTATTGGTTTTAATATACCCTAATATGTGGTAAAACAAGTACCTTTTGATGACATCGGAGTCTGTCGGAAACGTATTTCCGAAATTTTGTTTTTTCCTTTGTCCTTCCCTTCTGGAATTGGCATTTCATCGCGTGTAGTTTCAACATTTGATTCTGGTATATTAACTGCGGCACTTTTTTGGTGTTTTGTTGGTGTAAATTCTTCATTCTTATTCAAGTTTGAATATTCATGTTCATTTCTAGTTGTCCCCTTTGTTGGGTCTTTTTTAGATACATCTTCGGCAGTTCCAACAACTTTGAGTGACCATTCCAACACGCTACTTGAACCAAGGGAATTGGATGGACCGAGGTTTAAGAAAGTGGGTTTTTTGCGGAGCTTTTCTTCAATTTCTCGAAAGGCAACCACATCATCCTAGATAAACAATTGCAATAAATACACGTGTCACTTATTGATAAAGAACACTAAGTAGATGTTTTAAAGCAGCTGACATTTATATGTAAAATATAATAAATGTGTTAGAATTATACAAGGTCCTTCATAGTTTTTATTTCGGCGGCGGTTTTTCCAAATAATTTCTCCGTGTCATTGTTAAACGATGTTAATGTTATTGAACCTGTTACATCAACCACTTCGAATTTGAAAGCAACCCTGTTTAATTCAAAAACGGTAAAGTCATTTGCAAGGTATTTACCGTATAATGTGAATTTAACAACTGTATTTAGATATTTAATTATAATTATTATTGGGAAATGATTTATAATACCTTAATATATATAAATCATATTTCAGGGTATTACTAAATTTTACCTCTCTCTCATTATATAGAATTTAGGTTTTAACAAACCTTGGACTTGAAATACAATTTCTGTTGTCACAGATAATGCACGTGAATTGTCTTCCTTCCGGAAAGCTGCATTTTCTTCCACATCAAGAACAGCCCGTATAGACAAATATATTTTCTAAAGCAGCATTTGGAATAATTGCCTGAACCCAATGTCTTTCCTCCATCAACGCGTTTGCAGCCTGCATGAACGTGTTAATATAATATCAATATTATACAGCCCTATGTAGTCACTTAACAATTTTGTATACCTTTTTTTCTTTAAGTTCTTCAATTGTCTTCATGGATTGTTGTTGGGTGGAGTCCCTTATTTGTAAAACTCTCGCTTGTTTGTCTAATAGTAGCTGTTTTTGGGCAACCACCCTGTAAATATGTAAAGTATGAGTGTCGAACAAACAGTTCCTATACATTAGCATTTGTAGTTATTATAATTACCATTCACGTAACATATTCGCCCTATCTCCTTTAGGGTCGTGAATAATTCTCGTAGACATGGTAGTTGACAACGCAAATGCTGAAAAGCAAATGATATGTTAGTCTTTAAAACTCTAGATTGACATTAAGTGACTTACTTTGTTCTTTAATTTTTCTAAAGGTGTTTAACCTCTACGAGGATTTTGTTTCAGTGCTGTGAATCCGACTACGGTGAATCTCTCGGCCCAAAAGTTAAGCGCATCACTCGCAGTTCCCGAGAGGTCATTCCATGTAGAAATGGTCAACGTCTGGTTATGTCTGTAACACAGGTAGAGCCCGCTAGTTAAGCATTTGCATAAACTGTATGATAACGTTGGAAAGCATTTTGTATGGGTATTTTCTTTACGTTTGGTCTGTAATAACAATTTCTCGGACATAGCCTTGGGTGTTGTACTTAGAGTTGATCTGCCATGCTGCTTCTTCCACGAATAATATCACACCTAATACATCTGTACAGTTACCAAAGATAAATAACATAAGAATAGTTATGAGTTATTGTATCCTATAATTTGAAGTGCGTACAATTATAAGGGGAATAACAAAAAAGAAGATAAGATCATTTATAATTCCAGGAAATTGTATAATTTAATTAGAAACGTCTGTTATTAAAATAAGGCTTAAAATGATTTGTATACACCGTGGCATATGTGATAGTATACAAGTGATAAAGCACGTGTAGGATATTACCATATCTTCCATCAGCAATTTCCAGTCTCGGGATTGAAGCTATTGACTGATATTGTGGCTCTACATGACCAATTTCGGGGCAGACAGGCTGAACAACTGTTCGGTGACTGAAATTAAGTTGATATGGTAATTGATCATTGGAAGTACGATATTGATTTTCCAGTGGCCTGACAGTTGCATTAGAGATCTCATACTCTCCATTGTATGCAATGGCTTCATCATATGCTTTAACTTGATCTCCAAAAAGTGTGACACGCATTTTATTATTCTAAAAAAAATATAGATATGAGTTATTAATCAATACATTGTCATTTTTAATTTTTAATAATGATATTTATTATATAGTTATCCAGAGACAACATGCATCATTTTATCATCATATACATAGGTACTATTAGAGAAATTGGAGTTTCTACAGTAACAACATTAATAGAAGTAACACCAGTAATATCGGTGTTGCTAGCCGAACCATTTGTAGCAGCCGCAACAAGATCATTAGTTGATGCATCGCCCGCAATAACGGCGTATGCATTTATTACAGATGCATCAGTAGTATTTATAGCAGTACAAACATCATTTAATTAGCAGACACGTTGTAGGAAAAATGACCGACATATTGTCAACCGAAACACTTCTGTCGACAAAAGTCTATTTTAAAAGTATTAGTGTTAAATAATATTTAATTAATGTAGGATTTTGTGTACTAATGATACGAAATGTGTCACAGATTAGTACAAAACCAAACCGGGAACGGGAAAAATACACAGCTGAAACCAGGAATGTAAATCTCAGTTGTAAATATGATCACGTTTAGTATAGAAATATTTTCAGCTATTGAAATAACAATCTAAGTATTAATGCTGTAAGAGCTGCCGTGGTAGCAACGTTGTGAAAAAAATGCCTCCTTTTTTTTAGTATATATATATATAGAATACAATGATTGTGTGTTTTGTATGTTAGTGAAATAAATACCTCATATAACTGATCAATTTCTATAATACCGCGCTATAAAAAAAGGAGAATTATTTTATGAAATATTTGTATTTTTTTCTTTTTTAAAAAAATAAATAAACTTAAACCCGATTTTATAGAATGTACGTGATGAATAATATTCACAAGTAGTATAATGTCATGAATCACATGATATGTAAAAAAACATAATATACCTTCTCATCTAGTAAATATAATGTTTGAAAGATTGTTGCTTTAGAATTGGAGGACATTCTTTGTCTAGCCTTTTCTACGACTTTCACTTTAACAGTGAAATTAATTGAATTAGGGTTTAGCTTATCAAGATATACCCGTTCTGTTTTCATCCTGGACGTAAGAAAACGAAATAGGTGTTAGAAATATGATGTTTATATAAAATTTAAACATTCTAGTATTTTGTAGGTACTACTACTAATAAAAATCATGCACTTTTTATAAAATGAAATGCAGTAATCATGTTTTTTTTTCCTTTTTTTTCTGAGATATATGTGATTTTTATATAAAAATAAGAATTGTATAAACTGCATATATCCTAAATGGATCAAGAAGATTAGATGTTTTTCCCCCCCCCCTTTTTTCTACATTCACCTGGTAATTCAACCTTCTACGAACACAGTAAGGTTCGTTGTAGTTTTGATGGATTTTTTTTGAAACTGTTTTTAAGAGAAATGGAGTAAATTTCTATTTGTGTTGAAAACCACAGTCGCTTATGAAGCCGATGTACTCGTGTATATATATATATACATATATATAACGTAAAATATAGTGGCATGGAAATGCGATAAAGACATAAATCTTTTCTTTCTCATTAAAAAAAAATTAGCAAAATTTCTGTGAAATATTTTGTTAAAAAATACTAAAAATATTTTTTTGTTAAAAAGGAGTAAAATGTGGTTATGATTACGTTTAGAATAAAGTACATTTTTAAAATCACAATTTCCGTCTATCTACCATTTTTGTTTTTTTTTTAAAAAAAATAGTCACTTACTTTTTTCCTTTTATTATTATTACAGTTGTTTTTTCTTAATATAAAGTAAATATTTTTGTTTATATTTTCATGGATAATTGCTGTAAATACTTTCAGAGCAATCGACTAAATAATGTCGTTGGTATGATATTTTACGTTATTTTTTTTTAGTGATAAAGGTCGATAGACCTGCTAATATTGAACGTGTACAAAATTTTGAGTAAATATAAATGTATGTAATTCCGTATTTGATTTTTATTAATAAAACACTATAAGATGTTATCTGATATTTAAATATACACTTCACATTGTTAAAGTACGTTGGGTTTGTATACTAAATATATAACTATAATGCTTATTTTTATTAGTTGTTGTATCGACTATTTATAGTGTTCTATAGTACGGTGTTCAATATTGGTGATTATTGTTATTTAATAGTGTTTTGAGTGTTTTTGTTATATAATAAGCATACTTATATATAATTATGTTATTCAAAACAGTTGTTTACAATCGTATTTGCTAAGTAATTAAAAATAAATTAGATTTTGGAATGATGACTATAACACAAACTAACCTAATACGACTTTAAAATTCTTCGATTTTAGTTTAACAAATTAAATAGTTGATCTGATTAACTAAACTAAATACATTTTGAAATGTTTTGTTGTAGCTAGATATTGTATTTTTAGTAAATCTTATTATTGTCGTGTTATTCTCGCCGCCGTTTACGTGGATATCAGTACATTTATCACGGTTAACACTGTATTCGGTGATTATTGTTCGTTAATACAATATTATAGTAATAACACTAAAATTAACCAATGTCTGACTAACTCAATACGGCTAACATTATATTCGGTGATTACTGTTTGTTAATACAATATTGCAGTATTAATACTAAAATTGACTATAAATAGAGTTTCTTTCTAATCTACTATTAATTACCAGCAACAACCACGTTAAAGAGGCAAGCGTTTCATCCAGTATTTAAGTGGTAAAGCCCCTTCCTATTGTAACTCCTCTATTTACTGTACATCTATTCCACCTCTATTTCAACATTAAAACTTCTCTCCTCTTTTTGTTTTTTTTTTTAAGCAATGACGTCCGAAAGAAAATCCATTGTTTCTAGTTCGCCGTCCTCCCACAGTAGGTACTTGTAAATGTAGCATCTCTTTTGTAATACTCATGTCGGTAGATATATAAACTCTCCGATAAGCCTGTATTTGGAAAGAGGTGCTATATTTCAGGTACCCGGTGTGTGAGAATTTTATCAACTGTATAGTAGCCATTTTTCTCTCTCTCTTTCTCTTCTCTCCGTTTTTTTTTTTTTTTTATAGTTTTTGTAAACACGTAGAGTTTATATTATAGTTATAGTCAAATACACGACGGTTCACTTTTGAATAATAATAATATGTAATAACCCTCGGAAAAAGGAAGAATATATAATATTTGTTGAATATAGATATGGTTGGCTGTTATATGTATTTGTAGTCGTCCTGATTCTAATAATGCTCTAACATCGTATTTTCTTTTTTCCTTTTTTTACTTGTATCTCAACTTTTACACTTTTTCTGTGACTTACAGTTCTGATAAACACTTTAGGAACGGCGAGCACTGATAGTACTGCAATTTCTGGGGAAGTTTCAATCCTCCCGTGCGGAAGCCAGCTGCAGGGGGTTCTAATAAAGTGATAATTTAAAGTCTTTCACTGTATTCCGTTATTACAACAAAGAAGATGAATAATTATTCTGATAACCCGTTGTAAAACACCATAGATATGGAACTGAAATTTGAAAAAGGAGAATCGAGTAGAGAATCAAGCAGTAAGACAAAGGGACACGTCGATAATGTCGAATGCTATACAAAAGTGATTATTGTTAAATCAAATGAAATTTGGGGATTTTGCTCTCGACCGAATGAATATGAATCTAGGGAAGTAGTAGAGATCGACAAAGTATGGACACGTTGATGGCGCTGTAAGTCACCTAAAAGTGACTGTTGTTAGATATAAGATGAAATTGGAGGAATTCGTATTCGGCGAATGAACATGAACTCAGGGAAGTATGTGAAAGCGACAGAGTATGTGATTCTAACTTCTAAATATGGGAATTGCAACGTATAAAAAAATAAGTTGTGATTAAAATCCAAGTTTCGTTTAGGCTGTATTCGGTTTTTTAAAATTAATTAAATTACGAGAACAGTTATGAAATAATGTAATTTCAATTTCCTATATTTGAATTGGTGTTTTATTAATTACCGAGATTTTATGAAAGCGTTTTAGTAGTTAGTATCGTCTAGAAGTCGTTTTGTATAGTTCAAATACTATTATCGACGTTTGTTGAAGTTAATTCACCTTACTTTTTGATGCATAGTTTTTGCCGAAGGTATTCGGAATTGTTGAAACCCGTCGTGTTATTGAGGTAGGGAATTTTAATACTGTTTGACATTTAATACTGCTTGAAGGTTGTAGATCCTAAACAGAGTCTAAAGTCAAGGTTACAGTCAAGATTGCATTTATATACATAAATCATACAATATAATATAATAAAGTTGATTCATAACAGTTATTCGGAATATCCACCACACGACCTCCACCGTATATTAGAGTTATCACTTTACCGTTTCCATTAATTAAAACCGAATGGTAAAAATTTCCCAATTATTATATTTTACCGAGAGTGTTGATGCAATCAAAATCGTTAAATCAAAATTGTTTTAAAAGCGGTTCTGCATGACTCGAGAACTATCACCTACACTTACTGCAATTCATTATATTCGCAAACTTTGAATTATATGAGCCAGCCGATGTTAGTCCAAGAATTTAACTTATTTAATTTCACCATCCATATTTTTTTTACCCACCATTTTAGAATAAGGTCTTACTTTTACGTAGTTTGTTATGATTTTTTCCCTTTTTTTACCTCCTCTTTTCCTGTCTTCCTGTTTAAGCGTACGGAGCCAGATAAAAGGTTAAATAGCTAATAAAAAGTGATGAAGACAGAAATTACGAAAGATTATTATCAAAGAATGTCACCGCTAGAAGGAAAACAAAATTGTAATAATCTTACATAAATTGCGATAATCATTCATAACAATTAAAAAATTTCGCAAGACATGTATTTCGTATCGACTTCTACGTTGTAGAGCTAAGTGATGTTTCTGCTAAGCTGTCACCTGAACCGTGTCTCTTTATAATCTGCAAGCATCCTTTTCATATCTTGTATTCATTAATGATGAAGGTATATCTAAGAACTTGCATTTCGGCTGGTACGTTATCTTCTATGATGCATAGCCAAGTGGTCCTTCTGTTAAACTGTCTCTTGAACTATGACTAGTATTATGAGAGGAATTCATCCCCCTTTGTATTATGAGCAGTCCTTCGTTACGAACAATAACTACTTATGAACAGTTACTATTTGTGAGCTGTAACTGTCAGTTTCGGCTTCGGCTTTACCTTTTCCTCCCCTTTCCTTTTTCCCTCAGTCCTTCCTTCCTCCCTCTTCTCCTTTACTCAGTTGCTACGATTTATACTTATTCATCCCTTCCTTTTACAATGCATCGATTTGAACATCTGCTATTGAGTACTAACTCGATAAGCACTATCTTCAATCGCTGCATGCAAAATGTTTTTATTCCAGCCACCAAAATGCTCTCGCAAGAATTCCCCCTCTCTTACAAACAGTCCTTTCTCTTATAAACAATAGGATTAGTGGTCGGACGGTAGGGCTGAACAATCCATGATCATCCTCCATTAAGTTGGCTAAAGTTACAAGCTCTATATTCTTGCAACATTAGCAATTACTCATGATCATCTCAAAAACTTCCACAGCGAGTACTTGTAAATATAGCATCTCTTTTAAAATCTAATTACGTAACCTTGGTTGTATCACCTTTGAATTTCGATAACTAATTTTCCGCCTATTCTTTTTCGGCCCTTTTTTTTTCTTGTTCTACGGATGTCCTAGAATGAGAGGAATGGGGAAGTTCGAAAGAAAGAGACGATATGGTTTAGGACATAAATAAAGAGAAAGATGATCTAGCTACAGACCAGAAGAATTTTTGCAACAAAGATGAAGAGGACCGAAGATTGGTCGTCGGAATCGTAAAGACAATTTGGAAACAGCTATGTTAACAAATGCACAGTTTATGAGGATTTGATCGATGGTATAGAAATCATGGACTTTGTTTTGGGTATTATTTTGACAACAAGAATGAAATTTTGAGATGTAGACGGTGAAGTAGGTGCATAGAAGACAGAGAAAACGTTTGTTTAAATAATGGATAAAGTGATTAGGTTTTGAGGAGTGAGAAAATGAAAAAGTGGAGTGAAGATCCGTAGTTTGACAATTCAGCGAACAAAGACGATAAGTATTACACATCGATACACATATTTGATAGTGGGGACACAGAAAACACTTTACACATTGGAAATTGGATTTTTTAGAAATTGTTATTTGAAAAAGTGATTGAAAATGAGGCAAAAACAATTTGGAAATTATTATCTTGGAAATGTAAAAATAATTTGGAAATTGTCATTAATAAAGAGAATTTGTCAAACAATTTAAATTCCTTTTTATTTTGGAAATTGTTATTTTGAAAAGGAATTTATTAAAAAGAATTTATCGAACAATTTAAATTCTTTAAATGCTGCGGTTGTTGTCTCAAACTCCGTTGCCGAGGTAATTTATGCCGAAGTTTATTAAGCCGAAACTTCGAACAGTATGCGTGACCGAAAATCCTAAAGAATTTACCAAACACTTTAAAGTCTTTTTTATTTTGGAAATTGTTATTAATGAAAAAAAATTATCACACTTTAAATTGTTGTGGATATTAATATAAGAATCGTCGCTTCAAAATTATGTTTTTAATATACGAAACCATTACAAAACACATTAGTATTCAACAATTATGTACCTTCTTTCACTTTTTGTACGTATATCTCCTACTTCCCTTTTTTTTCCCGTAAAATTACTGTTTTCAACATGTTCTTGTTCCATTGTTGAGGGTGTCTCTGGTTTTGAGTTTGGCTGTGCCATTTGCGGATTCGTAAAACCTGCTATTGATTTAGGACTTTGTTCAATTGTAATTATTCAAACTGTTAAATATTTCCGTTATAATTTTCGTTTATGTAGAGATATAGGCTAGGTGGTCTTACTTCTGCGTAGTTTGTTATGATATTTTTCTTTCCCCCCCCCTTTTTTCCTGTTTTCCTATTTAAATGTACGGAGCCAGAAAAAAGGTTAAACAACTAATAAAAAGCAATAAAAACAGAAATTACGAAAGATTATTATCAAAGAATGTCACCGTTATAAGAAAAACAAAATTGTAATAATTTTACATAAATCACGATAATCATTCATAACGATTAAGAAATTTCGTAAGACATGTATTTTGAATATCGTATCGACTTCCATGTCGTAGAGCTAAGTGATGCTTCTGCTAAACCGTGACCTCAACCGTGTCCAGAGAAGCTGGGCCGTTATCATGTATGGATGATAATAATAATTACATCAGCGTATTATAATTATAAGAATGATAATAATAATACGCTAATATAATAACAATAATAACAATCACTTCAACATCTGGGCCGTATTATAACCACACAGGCCCAGGTGATGATACATTTTGAGGGTTTATAAAGTGTTGTATTGACGATACATTTCGTGGCGGATTGAAATTTGTTTGTTGGGGAAAGTGATGAGGGTCTCATAAGTGTGGTTCCTTTGTTCTGCAAATCCATCTTCTTGTTCCTCAAAGATGGAGGAGTAAAATTGCGTATTGCACCAATTCTCTTATGCCCCATTGTTTCTCTTCCGGCGGATGGCAGTTTTGTTTGCGCCTCTATTGATACCCTTGGTGTGGGTTGGTACTTGTCCTCGCCTTTGGTTCCTTTATTGACTGTAGTAGTACTAACTCGATAAGAATTATCCTTGATCACTGCATGCAAAATGTTTTTATTCCAACCACCAAAATGCTCTCGCAAGAATTCCTCCTCTCCTACGAACAACCCCTTCTCTTATCAACAGTAGGATCAGTGCTCGGACGGTAGGGCTGAACAATCCATGATCATCCTCCATTAGTTGTCTAAGGTTACAAGCTCCATATTCTTGCAACATTAGCAATTATTCATGGTCATTTCAAAAACTTCCACACCGAGTACTTGTAAATATAGCATCTCTTTTAAAATCTAATTACGCAATCTTGGTTGTATCATCTTCGAATTTCGATGACTAATTTTCCATCTGTTCTTTTTCGGCTATTTTTTTTTCTACGGATGTTTTAGAATGAGAGGAATGGGGAAGTTCGAAAGAAAGAGACAATATGGTTTAGGAACTAAATAAAGAGAAAGATGATCTAGCTATAGACCAGAAGAACTTTCGCAACAAAGATGAAAAAGGCCAAAGATTGGTCGTCGGAATTGTAAAGACAATTTGGAAACAGCTATGTTAACAAATGCATAGTTTATGAGGATTTGATCGATGGTATAGAAATCATGGACTTTGTTTTGGGTATTATTTTGACTACAAGAATGAAATTTTGAGATGTAGACGGTGAAGTAGGTGCATAGAAGACAGAGAAAACGTTTGTTTAAATAATGGATAAAGTGATTAGGTTAAGGGGAGGGAGAAAATGAAAAGGTGGAGTGAAGACCCGTGGTTTGACTATTCAACGAACAAAGACAATAGGCATTACACATCGATACATGTATCTGATAGTGGAGATGGGGAAAACACTTTACACATTGGAAAAGTGGTAACATAAATATAACAAATTATTCTGAAAAAGAATTTACCAATATTTTCTTGTGTCATTTTAGAAATTGTTATTTTGGAAAAGTAATTGAAAATAATAAAGTAGTTGGAAATAACGTAAAAACAATTTGGAAATTATTATCTTGGAAACGCAAAAACAATCTGGAAATTGTTATTATTAAAAAGGATTTATCAAACACTTTTAATTCCTTTTTATTTTGGAAACTGTTATTTTGAAAAGGAATCTATTAAAAAGAAATTTTCAAACACTTTAAATTCTCTAAATGCTAAGGCCGAAGTTGTAAACTCCGTTGCCGAGACATATTATGCCGAAGTTTTCAAAGCCGGAACTTCGAATACCATGTCATGGCCGAAGCTCCAAAAGTATTTATCAAACACTTTAAATTCTTTTTTATTTTGGAAATTGTTATTATTAAAAAGAATTTATCAAGCACTTTAAATTGTTATGTTATTCTGGGAATTGTTTTTATTAAAAAGAATCTACCAAACACTTTAAATTCTTTTTTTACAAACGTTTATCTCCTTCTGGTTTACTCGAAATTTCTTTAAATTCAAACTTTCGGCATCGGGAAACAAATTTCCTCCTAGTTTTTCCTTTTTTTTTTTTCTTTTTTTCTTGTTTTTTCTTTTTTTTCCCCCACCTTCAGCTACATAGTTGACCGTATCATTAGGAAAACAACGCACTATCCGATATTCTTCTCTGCACAATATCACGAATACCGAGTCAAACCTAAACATTTTTTTTTCTAAAAAAATTTAGCAGGAAGATACGTTACAGTAAATTACGAAATACATCAATTATCTGACTCCAGGCGTACGTGGTTCTACTATCAGCGTAGCCTATTTATTGTGTCTCAACGACACGAAATCAAGTCTCTCTCTCTCTCCTTCTGCTCACCCTCTTTTAATCTTCTCAACTGCACAACATCCTCGTCCGTAACAGCCGTAAACCGATTTAAGAACCTAATAAAAGTGTCTACCGTAATAGGTACCTCATCAGCTGTAATCTGCACATCTTCAGTGATATCTTCCATGTTTTAATGAACCTCATGTAAAAAGACAATCTTAAAAAATATAAAGAGGAAAAGAGAAATAAAATTACCAGCTGTTTGTATACTACGTCAGTATTCAGGTGTTAATTCACCCGATTAGTGAAACAATGTAAGTAATGATTCAAAGTCCGCTGGTACCCGCCGAGACCTAACTTATAACCATTCATTGTTGAAATATTGGAGTAAAGTATTACTTGCATTTTTATATTCTCTTAAATATTCGTTTATGGTATTTTTTGATGATAAACTCCCGAGTACTCTATAGTGACCTCTAATAACATTTACCATCGTATGTGTTCTTAGAAAACTCACTTTAAATTACGATTTTCCATCAATCCTACGCTGGAGCAAAATGTTCTTGACAACACTGTTTTAGAGACATTAGTGTAAATAGTCTTAAACAAAGTACAACGACTAAAAAATGGTAAGCCATGGGAGAAAACAGGATTTCCAAGTAATTTGGTTTATCTTATACCCCAGATTATTTCTAATTTGACAAACAGGATTTCCGGAAATTACTTCTAACTTAGTAATATACGTTCTTCCATATTTATTCCACGTACATAACGTAAAGACCCTGCAGATAATAGGTGTGTAATATGTACGGGACACGGTATATACCGCAAGGCTGCAACTACTTGTAATATTTTTAGAAAGATAGCTATTGCATTAAACAAATAATTAAAGTTCAAGTAATGAAGGCTAAAATAATTTAAGATTAATTTATAACAGAACACGGTGAAGGCGCAACCGATATGAAATCACAAGTAACTAATATTGCAGTTATAATTAATTAAAGACACGGATCACCGAGAAGTGTCTGATTCCTGGTTCATAATAGATTAATAGGTCCTTTTTTTATCATCATTTGTGCATGTAGTCATTCAAGGCTAAACCCGAGTCGGGGTGTTCACCCTACCTTGCCCTGCCCTCTCATCTGAGACGAGACTGTCATCGTTCAATTGAACTTGTGGAAGCCATGTTCGTGGTGGTAGAGGTGGTAATGGAGCCTGTAAATGTAAGCAACATTTAGTTAGCTATTAAAAGAATTACATTGCACTGATCTCCACTCTAGATAATATTAGAAAATTAAGCAAATTACCTGGAAGAAAGCATCAATAACTATTCCTTTCACCTCATCTGAGACGTGTAAGAATTTGCTCTTTAGCTTACCCTGTTTCAATAACGCCATAACACCACCAGGCCTTGACTCCAAACTACTTATCTTGGCTTGATATTCATCGGGAAAGCTATGAACGATTTCATTTGCCGCATATTTCCCAAGACGAACTTCCAAAATGATAAATAAGATCGAATTATATTTTTCGTATAGGGTTGCTAAATTTTCCATAAAGGAAGGTCTCGAATAACCTCGGGCATTCCAAATTAGAGCGACTGACCCCCGATCAACTTCGCCATATTGTTCGATGGTCGAGGAAATATGATCTGCTTTGTAGCTTACACGATGGTATCTTTTATGAATAGGCCAACGGTTGTTAAGATCAGATTTTAAGGCATAACTTTCTACATGGAACCTTAGATGGGTGGCAGCGGTGTCAACCGTCAACTGTGGACAGTATCTGTGAAAGAGCCAACAAATATGCTTCGCCATACTGGTGGAAAGCTGTAATTACTTATGGAGTTGATACTAAGATTGGGTTTTAAGTCAATTACTCCTTCTATTTCAGATGGCACTATAAAAGGAGAGTCTGAGAAATAGAACCTCTCTATGAGCCAATACAGCACGACACAGGCTCCTTCGTCATAACAACTTACTAAGTCCTCTATAAGAGGGATGTGCCCCGGCTTCTTCGTGTCATCTTGTATCATTATACCATAAGTTTTGGAACACATGGATTGGAGGAGATGTGCTCTAATACGCTGCACAGGCTCCTCCTTTCGATTACAAAAGTTAAAGGGATTCGCAAAATACTTTACGAAGTTGAGGTTTATTTCAGACACCTCCCTCGGTTGTTTTTGGAAATACAATATCGGTTGTCGTGGATGGGGTAAGAGTTGATTACTCAAACCATTATGACCCTCAGAACGAGTTTCAACCATTTTAGTATCTCGTAGTTGAGGAAAGAGATGGGAGTGGGATGAAATGAGAATTGGAAGCCAGCGGACGTACAATGTAGACGAAAAAGTTGATTATATATTAATGAAATCTCCTTAAATTCTCTTTAACCGCTGTAATACTTTTCCAATGTACTTGCCACTATCACCCATTGACCCGTTAAGCCACAGTTATGTACACTACCTTTTCACTTTCTATTATTTTTTCAAACCGCTATTCTTTTGCAAGTCTAATTTTTGTTTTTTTTTTTTGTTATTTTTTTCCTCTTTCTCTTTTGCCTTTACCTATTTCAGGTTCATCTCTACCTAAAACCTTTTTTTCTTTCATACCAATATCAACTAAAAGAAATTTCGTTGTTTTTAAAATATTATTTCACTCTTGTTGGAGCTTGTAAACGTAGCATTATTTAATAAGAATGATGTGTTTTAATTTTTAAAAAGTTCTATTTTAAATAATTTATTGAATGACATTACTGCAGTACCACATCTTTAATATCATACAAATATTCCCTAATTAGACTATAAAAACTGACAACATAGCTACGATTTTAAAGGTTGTCCTATATGAGTATTAAAACATACAGCCCTGTTTAAAATTGATGTTTCAAATAAATGTCCTCTAACTAAACCACGGTTGTATTTTGAATTTAGACCATTGTTGGATTAAAATCATTGTATTTTTGGATTAATTCTACATATCATTAGAAATTAAAGCTTTTTGATTTGAGAAAATAAAATATATAATCCAATTTAAGACGGGAGTCCGATATGAAAATTATAACACCCAATATACATATCAGTGAAGGAGGAGGATACTGCTTCTCTCTCTTTTTTCTTTTCCGTTCCGTCTTTTTGAAAAATTCGAAGCAATTTTAAGTAGCTAATCCACAATCCGACACATAATCTATAAATATATTGAAATTATGTAAAGTAGAATATTTTAAAGAGTTCGGTTTCATTTTTTAATTTTCGAACAATTTATATACCAGGCAAATATTTTGCGCACAAAAGCGTTTAACTTTTCTTGGGAAATATAAGTCTATTTCTAAAAAAATAAGTAATAATGGTTCTCTTTGAATTCGATTGGTTAATATATACTCTATATATATACATGTATATACATATGTATATATGTATATATACATGTACCAATGTACGTGTATGTATGTATGTATATATACATGTATGTATACGTGCATGTGTGTATGTGTATACGTGTTTATACATATGTATGTATATGTGTATGTATATATGTACATATACGTGTGTATGTAAATATACATATATGTATATACACGTATATACATATATGTATACATATACATATATGTCTACATATATGCATACATATGTATGTACATGTATATATAAATACATACATACATACATACGTACATACATACATATGTATATATATATATATATACACATACATACATAAATATACACATATATACATATATATATACACACACACATACACATATATATATATATGTATATATATATATATGTATATATATATATATATATATATATATATATATATATATATATATATTCTCAGTTGTCTTATTCTTAACACCGTTCTGCCATCGTCTTCTCTGTTTTCTTATTTATTATTACTCATTCTATTTATTCATATATACTCTGCTCTTTTCTCCGTTCATTATTCTCCTTCGATCATTTAAATTAAAGAATAAAAACAAAATGGGGAGCACTGATAGTACTGCGACATCTGGAAAAGTTTTTACTCCACCTTCATGGAAGCCGAACGAAGGAATTTCTAAAAAAGAAAACATTACAAGTTTCCTATTATATTTCGCTGATATAACAAGGAAGATGAACAGTCATCTGGAGTTTCTGCAACAGTATGTTGTGTAGACGGAGCGTAAAGTGGAAAAGGGAGAACCAAGCAAC
The DNA here is from genome assembly GCF_001683475.1 of Chenopodium quinoa. Lineage (NCBI taxonomy): Eukaryota > Viridiplantae > Streptophyta > Magnoliopsida > Caryophyllales > Amaranthaceae > Chenopodium > Chenopodium quinoa. The sequence continues at coordinate 6,738,130 of NW_018743792.1, forward strand.
AAAAGAAGGCGCACCAATGTTAATGTTGACCGTCATTCAAAAGTAGTTGCCCTTGAAGCAGATAAAGATAATAAAAAACCCGTAATTTGGAATGAGTTAATAGCTGCGAACGTTTCGGATGAAGATAGCGTTTGTAATCCAATAACTTAGACGCGAGAATCCCAATCGCAGAAGAATTTTGACAAGAATGACGATGACGACGACGATGATGATGTCGAAGATGAAGATTGTAAGGGGAACAATCACGATGACGATGATGGTGAGTCTGATTCTGATAATGGAAATTATAACAAAGACAATCAAAATCCAATCCAGGATTCTTATATGTATTAAATTAAAGAAAGAAACGTGAGTGAGATCTACAACAATATAGATTTAAGATTCTAAATTGCAATAAGGTCTTTTAAATCGTACGGTATTTGCTAGATTATTGAAGTGATAATATTCGGTTCATTGTATTTTTATTCGACTTTTTATCTTCGTCTATACTGTGTTAATATTTTATTGTTTTTTAATGGCTCTTAATTCGTTTTCTGTTTAGAATGGAATACTATTTTCGGTGATATTGCTCTACAGAAGTTTACTTGGTAAATTTGGTCGTCAGATTCTAACAGATTTAAAACTGGCGTGTAAATTCTCTAGCGAGAGCTATTCCATTCGAAGATCGTTAACCGTTACGAACGCTAAACTGGTTTTCATCTGGACTGTACACCGAAATGAAAAAGACGAAAGTAACAAAAACCAAAATCTTAACAATAAAGTACACGTAAAGGTATAAGATATTTTAAACACCCTCCCAAATGTTTATACATTGGCGTCTTCCACACTATCATATCGAGCCTCGAACGTTTTAGCAAACGATGATGTAGTAGGTCTGTTAATATTTTGAACTCATAAGTCATCTCTTTTCCACACCACCATCGTCTTTGTCCAGAACTTCGTTTTTAGAAAGCCGAGAATTCAAGGCAAGCTCATTAGGATGTGGACGCCGCATATTCGGGTGATTAAGATCCATAGACCATTGTTCAGCCAAATCCCAATTTATATTCGGTGCAGCATGAATCGCAAAACGACGACCAGTCCTGAATCCATTTTCATAATTCTCATCATATTGTTCTTGGGTATAAATCCGGGTCTCCAACATCTTCCTGGTACCCTCCAACTCAATCTTTGTTATGGAAGCAGCAGTTTTCTCGGCTTGAATCTGGGTTTTGATTTCCTCCATACGGCTGTCTTTAGCCGAAACTAAGTCACCTAGACGTTGGACTTCAGCCTTAAGATTAGACTGTGTGTGTTCAGCCTTTTCTTTGGCAAAGGAAATTCTTTCGTTCAGTTCCTTAGTCAATTGTTCTCGGGCGTCTACTTCTTGCTGGAACTTCTGTACAAGCCGAAGTTGAAATTCCTCTACATCACCTGCTCCATAAGAGCGAAATAACTCTTCGGCTTGTCTAATATGAGGTAAGTAAGACTGCTCTACATCTTGACAAAAAGCCTGGAAACTCTCCATCATATCGTTCACTCTGTTGCGATTTTCCGAGATCATACTTTCATTTTTTTCCCACGCCAGCTCTGCCGCGTGAATTCCTGCCTCGGCTGCTTCGATACCTCTTTCGAGCTCTACGTTCATACCAGCAACAACCACATGATTATGAACGGCCTACACATAAGAAATACAGACATTAGCCGAGATTGAACACTGAAACAATCTTAAGTAAGATATTTATGACCAAGTTATCTTAAAAATTCAAGCGAAAATATAGTCTTTAAAAAAATCAAACTAAGGTAATTGTAAAGAATTTTCTGGAATAGGTAAGAGCCGAACAACAAATTTTCAAAACACCGGGTAAAAGGATCACAAATAAGTTACCTTCATCAGCATCTTAAAATTTTCGCAAATAGGATCCGGCACTTGTTCAGATAGATCAGATGCTCCAGCAGCAGCCTGGTTCGACCAAATCTTGGCTTTTTCTAACTCGGAGTTTCCAGATAAATCTCCGAAAAACTTTATAGTAGGTTCTCGTTCTCCTATCAAACTCTTCTTCACAGCATCTGGTACATTTACAAGCATGGCAGATTTAAATTCCATATTAGGTTGAAAGGGTTTGATATAATCTGCAGCAGAAGTATGATGCACATCCACCCGCATAGACTCATCGGGTTGTTCTTCATTTTCCTTAAAAGATTCCGGTTTCTCCTCTAAAATAACCACATCATTATCTTGAGCATGCTGGGTGAAGGCAACAGTCTGTGTTTGGTTTTCTCCGTCGGACTGCTCTTCCACATGTCCAGAAGAACAAGGCATCAGACATGGTATTTCTAGCTGCATTTTTTCTGGATGACTTGGAGACACGTAAGAAGCGGTAATTTCCTACACGGTATCTCCGCCCGCCTTTTCAGCTATACGGCGACGTTTTGACGATGGACAAGACTCTTCTAAGGGAATTTGGCTGACCTTGACAACGACCATGGTCTTTCCTTTTGTGGGCTTCTCTTCACATTCTTCGTCAGAAGAAGATCGATCAGTTGAAGTTTCACCATCCTGTAGTTGAAGTAACAGGGGTAAAAAAAATATGCATTAACATAGACCAGTTACTTAATTTCCCGTAATTCAATAGTAAAATTAACAGAAAAGGTGAGAAAAAAATGGAATAAAATTAATCGAAAGCTCATACAGTCGGTTGATTAGCCTCAAACTCATATGACAAAAATGTATGTATACCCGAGATTTTAAACTCAGTAAAGTATGTACGCACCGAAGATAAATCGTTCTCGTTAGAGTTGACCTTACATCCAACTTCAGAATCGAAAATAGTTGTGCCAGAATTCAGAGCAGCGGCATCAGCGTCAGCTTTTTCTTCGATGCCCAAAGGAGAAAATGGGCCACGCTTCAAGTACCAAGGTTTCTGTTTGAAATATTCGTTTTTCTCGACTATATCGAGATGAGACTCGCGTAACCAAGGAGCTCTCTCAGAGGGTTTAATTATCGGAGGATCTCTCTTCGTCACTTTTCTGTCAGCAGTTATTCCCAACAGTGTATAGTTTAAACCGCAATTCATTTCATTCAGTTCTGAAAACACCAGTGGTCAAACATTGGAAAAAAAACACAACAGAATGACAAAAATGAACTTTCGGCTTGTGTAGAAATTCTTACCGCGTTGATATTTTCGGCTTAGACCAACAGCAGCTAATATCTTCTCTTGGAAGATATAATGATAGCAAGGTAGCCAATTTTTCGGCATATACAGTTCTCGGCCACGTTTTCCAGTAGGCAGTTTGTCAAAGAGGTTCAGTAATTCCAATTCGGCAGATGATAAGTCAGCCGAACCGATCGCTGACATATTTTTGTCGGGCTTGCTTAAATATCTCGGGCCTCCAAAATAGTTCGGATGTGCTGCTGCGTATGGAGCTCTCACCCAAATCCATTGACCCCTCCAATCTTTGTCGGATGTATCGTTCGGCCAAGTGGTTAGAATCCCTTTTTTAGATTCAATTCGCCACCAACCCGGGCCGTGATCAGCATTTGATTGTTTATTCATCACCAAATTGTGTAACCGCCGAAACACATGGATGCTAGGGTCAAACCCATAAAAAATTGCAACCCATACAAATGTCATAACTCTACGAATGCTTACCGGTGTTAACTGGCACAATGAAATATTGTATCCATTCAGTACATGGGTTTACAAATGGGTGAAGAGGAAATCTCAATCCAGATTGCAGTTGCCTAGTATATACTCCAATATACCCAGGCGGTGGTCTATGTATCCTATCTTCAGCAACCGGCATCCGACACCAATATCCATCTTCTTCATAAATACCATAAAATACTTCTATTTGCTCAGCAAAACGGTGCCGAGGATCCTCCGTAATCCACCATGTGTATGGAACAGTAGATGTAACCCCCCAATTATCGGTATGGCTGTCCCACTCTTCGGCCCCGATCGGCAGACGCCGAGGCCCATGCGTAGAACCACTCGCAGAGGTGGTAGGCATTTCAAGCTCTCTATACGGCAAGGAAGACAAGGGTACAACCATAATCGGAGTTTCAATTGTCGGCTCCCTCTCATCGTTTTTCGAGAAAACGTCGTTGTGACTAAGAGGTGGCATCCACCCAAGCGGTCGATTACGCCGACCAATTGTAGGCAAATCTTGAGACACGTTAGCCTCCCCTTCCTCAATAGGTACGGGTCTTTTTCCCAAATTCCGTTTTCGAACCATTGTTACCAATAAATACAAAATCGGAATAGAAATTGGAAGGAAGCAAACGAATTCGAAGAAATTTGGTGGGAAATTACCTCTGGAAATTTCGGCAGTCGCTAGTAACAAATTGCAGATCGACGGATCGTGTATCAGACTCCGGACTAATAATAACTGAAATGAATAATTAGAATTGGAGAAGTAAAAACGCAGTTACAATAACTGTGTTTCGAAGAAAATCATCTGCCGAATGATAGAAGGAGTGTTTAGTCACGGGCTAAATAAATACGATAGTTGCAGCGCTGACAAATCGCACAATTTCGAAAGATAAGTTTACAAGTGAACGGCTAATGAGATGCAGAAAAAATATTTATGTAGTTGTCCACGTAATCCGTAACTTAGCAAGTTAATGAATCGTCCCAAAATTTACTAACTTTATTCCAAATACATATTACTAATAATAACTACCCACTAAACCTTTCAGATTTTTAAACACGGTCCTTAATGCTAATTAAAACGACCTAAATTCCAACTAATTCAAATCACGGCTATCAATGTGGAACTACTGGAAGTTTAAACTATCGGATATTAAAGCCCAATAAATATATTAGCTTTCCAGGTACATAGTAAAGTATGGCCCAGCCCATTTTAAATAGCCAACCCATCCCTACCCCACAACTCCAATCATCCACATTTAAAAGGTGACATATGAGCTATGAGCTGAGCAGTTTTACGTTTTTTTGTACATAATAACGAGTAGTTATTTCCTTTTTCAAGACTTTTCACTCAAATCCCGACGACCATATATACTAATTACTGTGGTATTACGTAAATGAAAAGTAAAAATTAAATTAAATCACACTAATGATGAGAAAATTATGTCTCCACGTGTGAAGGCAGCATTAGTCTCCGTGTTTAAACTTAGCATTACAGTAGAAGGTATTAAATTGTAAGCACTTTTAAGTAGGCGTAAATAGTGGTACTTAATACGTCAATTAATTCGCCTCCTTCGTTAAATGAAGAATGAAGATTAAAGTGGTTAAGACGTGTCCTTCGTTAAACACAAAATGAAGATTAAAGTTGTTAGTACGTAATTTGCAGGAATAACATATAATCCGAAAGGAAAGGAGGAAAAAAAACATTTGCCTTACAGAATACAAGTAATTCATTTTACTTAATTAATTTTTAGCACATGATCGATGATCTGATACATAACCAAGTACACTTTACTTTTTTGGCTTTTCGTCTATTTATAAGGATACATAGCCAACTAATTTTTTCCCTTAAACACCTACATATAATGCTCTTTATGAACAAGTGGTACGTATGCTTATTTCAATTACACTATCCTGGATGATACGGTTGCCTTTCAGAAAATTGAAACGAAGCCCGCAAAAAATCCACATTCTTCAACCTCGGTCCATCCAACTCCCTTGGTTCAAGTAGTATATCCGAATGGTCACTCAAAGATGTTGGATGATTACAAAAACTGTAATAGCACATGGTAAGTATAAAATAGTCACAGAATTAGCAAACTTTTTAACTCAACCTTAAAAGTTGGAAAAATGGCAAAACATTTGAGTGCAAATATTCAAGTTAAAATAAATCCTAAACCAGGTAGTTAGATGTTCAACCGAAATTGTTTTTACTTCATAATATCAAAAACTAAGAACTAATAACATACGAAGAGAATGATTTCATATTTTAATTTTTAAACTAAAATAATAAACAAAAAATGATTGGAAAAGACAGTAAGAAAAAAGCATTCGTAATCTGAATCACCGAGCTAAAATTTGGCACTAAGGATGATTCCATGTAGCATAAATAACATTCTGGAAAAAAAGAAAAGAAAAGAAGTCACTAATCGGCAGCCGCCCACAAGCGGAAGATACAGCCGCCGAACCAAGCACTTTCTCAAACAGAAACTAATAAGAGTTTTATGCACATATGGCCAGCTGAAACAAAAAGGCAAAAGAGTAGAAGCGAATATTCAGCTTTCACGAACATGTAGATCCGCAAGATTCCGCGGACGACTGCCCGAATTCCTATGCTCCAGCGTTCACTGCGTCAGTGTCAGGAACAGCCGTAATGTTAGCAGCAACGGATGATGCAGATTTGGCAATCTTGTCACCCTGTGGTTCATCCTCCTCTTCACCATCGGTATCTTCTTCCAACGCTTCCTGATTAGCCAACCGATGAAGTAAAGCAACCTCGTTGGGGTGTGGATGCCGCATTTTTGGGTGATCAATGTCCATAGACCATTTTTCAGCCTCGTCCCAATTAATATTTGGCTCAAGATGAATTGCAAGGCGACGAGCAATCTTGAATCCATTTTCATAACCCTCATCATATTGCTCTCGGGTGTAAATGCGCGTTTTCAGCTGCTGTCTTGCATCAACCAAATCAGCCCTATCTTTTGGCAACAGAGTCCTTTTCAGCCGTAAGCTTTTTTTTGGCATCCAACAGGTTTTGATCTTTAGTTGAGATCAAATCATTGAGGCGCTTAATTTCCGTTTTCAAATCAGACTCCTTTTTATCAGCCTCTTTTTTAACCAGTTCAATCTTGTCATTCAATTCTTTAGCAACTTGCTCTCTAACCGACATCTCTTGTTGAAATCTATCCTGTATCCGAGCTTTTAATTCTGCAACATTATTAGCTCCGTAGAAACGCATCAGCTGTTCACCTTGCTCTATTTGAGGGAAGAAGAATTGCTCAAGTGCTTGACAGAAGTTACGCAGAGTTTCTTTTGTTTGATTTAGCTCAGATTAGCTCTCCAAAAGAGAAGCCTCAGCAGTTTTTTTCTTCAATTCCGTCATTTCAGCCCGATGCTCGGAGGTCTTAAGCTTTTCCTTTAACTCCTCGTTCAAACAAGCAGTAAGTACATGGTTATGAACAGCCTATATATTAAAAATGAAATAATCAGTTAAGAACAAACCTCGGACAGTACGAATTTAAACGTTTAAATACTAACCTTAAAATAGCGAAAATGCTGGTATAAATAAAAGTAAAACAAGAAGCAAAAAATGAACAGGTTACCCACATCAGTAATCTGTAAATTTCGGCAATAGGATCCAGCACTTTATCAAACGGTTCGGCCGCTCTAGCAGCAGCCCGAGTTGACCAAATTTTGGCCCGTACTAGTTCTAATAGACCCGTTAAGTTTCCAAAAAAATCAATAGCCGATTGTCGGCTCTTTAAAAACATGTCCCTGACAGCACCAAGAACGAACATCCACAAGGGGTGCATAATCAAATCCCATCTCATTGGAGCGAAATGTTCTGATTGATTCTACTCCCGAAACGGACGGAACATCTTCCTGGGGAGGCACTTCAACACACCTTTAACCCTCCTTCAGACAATCCGAATCCCTGTTAAAATTCTCCCCACCATCGTTCACATCACATGAGATTAAAGCATCAGTTTCTCTTTGAATATCATTTGCAAAATGCCCCGACGTATGCTGGGACAGATCAAAATACACAGGTACCAATTCCTGCTGAACCTCCTCTTCTCGACTATAGACCGGAATAGGAACTGGCGTCTCTCGGTTCAGAGCAAGGAAGGAGGCTGGAGTCTCCTTAATCCCCACCTCAGATGAACCCTCATTCAACCGAACCCTCTTAGGAGAAGGAGACGACTCCTCTAGAGGAAATTGTCCTGGTCTAATGACAGCTCGACTTGTTCTTTTTCTAGCCATGTCATCAATCTACAGCAAAAGAAAGGGGACGTGGAAAAAACTACGTTATTAATGTGGTCCACAGAAAACCGGCGAATATAGACACACAAAATATAGTCTAACCCTGTATTTAACTAATTTATCTAGATAAACGAAGCAGATTACAGGAGAATGTCAACCGAAACTATACATTCGTCTCTTACGAAATAATCAGACATAATACAGCAGCATTCGGATTTTTATCTTCCTCAAGCAAAAAATTTTGAAAGCAATTTATAACGTGCACACCTGAGCAAAAAGCTGAAACCCGGAAATTTACACAAAAAATAGTACTTTATGATATGACAAGGTAATAAACAAACTTGTGCTTACCAGAGTTGTAGACAACTCGTTTCCTTCTGAAACTATAGCCTTATTCGCTCCAGAAATTTCTGTTAAATTCTCGGTTCTCACGACAACACCAGCAACACATGCAGCATCAGCAGCAACAATTACCTCTTCGGGACCCAAACGAAAATATGGATCTCGTTTTAGATACCAAGGTTTATGTCTCTAATATTCCTCAGGTTCGACTATGTCCAACCTAGAAACACACAGCGAAAGGGCCCTTTTGGATACAGGAGTGACTGGTGGTGCACTCCTCGTCACACGTCGTTCAACACCTATCCCCAATCGTTTGTAGTCCAAACCACAGTTGGCTTCGTGTAGTACTGAAATTTGAATAAAATAATTGAAAATTTTCATTTTTGGTTCTAAAATAAGATGGAAAATAAAAAAGCTATACAACTGTAGAAAACGTTCGGCCCCAGCCGAAAATCTTACCCATTTGGAATTTTCGGCTGAGGCCGACTGCGGCTAAAATATGCTCTTGGAAGATATAGTGATTACAAGGTAACCATGTTGCTGGAAATTCTTGTTCTCGACCTCGTCTTGCTGTAACTTTCCTCCCAATCAATTTCAGTAGCTGCATATCAACAGCCAACATTTCATCAAGTCCGGCAGCACACATGCCGTTATCAGGCTTTCTCAGATTTCTCGGCGCCCCATAGTAGTTCATATGTTCTTCTTCAGGCGGAGCCCTCACCCAAATCCATTGACCCCTCCAATTTTCATCAGGAGTCATTGGGCCAAGACGTCATGAACCATTTTCGGGGTTCAATCTGCCACCATCCTGAACCGTGTAGATTATCAAGTTGATTAACCGGCAACAAATCGTGCAACTTCCTAAATACGTGAATGCTAGGTTTGAACCCATAAAAAAGGGCAACCCATAAGAATGTCATTATCCTTCGGATACTGTCCGGAGTAAGTTGGCACAATGAGATGTTATATCCATTTAGCAATTGGATGACAAAAGGGTGGAGAGGGAACCTCAGGCCAAACTCTAGTTGCCTCGTATATACACCGACATACCCCTGCGGAGGTCTATGGATTCTGTCTTCGGAAACCGGCATACGACACCAGTACCCATCCCTTTCGTATATACCGTAAAAAATTTCTATTTGCTTAGCAAATTGGTGTTGTTTATCCTTCACAATCCACCAATTGTACGGAGCAGCATTCATAATCCCAAAATTTTCAATAGGATCAGACCACTCTTCAGAACCCTTGGTTAATCGTGGCTGTCCATATTCACTACCATCTACAGTTGCAATGCGATCTTCCCACTCTTTAGAAATTACAGAGGCCAGAGGTGACTGAAGTACCCCAGCAGCCATCTGTTTAGTAGTCGGAAATCCTTCGACTAATTCTTGATTTCTAGACATTTTTCCCGTAAAACTATCGACTCGAAGTTAAATTTTAAAAAAAATAAAGAAACTCAAATTAATTTTTGAAAGAATTACCTTTATCTGGTTCGCCGCCGGTCAAGCCCGAATGCCGAAGTTTCTGAGACTAAGTAATCCGGAGATTCACAGGAATTTGGAACGAAATCTTAGAATTGGGAAGGTTTCTGAGATTAAGTAATTCGGAGATTCACAGGAATTTGGAATGAAATCTCAGAATTGGGAAAGATAACAACGAATACAAGGGTTTGTGTCCGTAAAAAAGTAACTGATAAACTGAGAAAACAAATTTTCTAATACGATCTTTTGAAAATAGATGATTTTTCGTATCGAAAAACTACCAAAAATCCAATTACACCCTTACTGTTCACGTTATCTCAAAGAAAACTACCCACTAAACCTCTTAAATTTTCAATGTAACTCCTTATTTATGGCCCTAATTGTAGAAGCTATCTAAATTCCAATATTTTGAAATTTTATTTTTTCAGTTTTTTTTCCATTTATTGAATTGTTTTAAAACAATTTTTATTTTTTTTCCAAAAAGATCAGTTACAATATATATGTTTAAATGAATAGCTATAAATAACTATGTTAGATTATGGAATAATGTCTATCAAGAAATATGAAAAATTTAAGCACACGGGCACTTTACTTAACTACTGGTTACGAAGTAAATATCAGTTATTTATTCTAATCACGACTCATAAAAAATAAGTTAAATGCATAAAAAAAAACCCTACTATATGGACACCTTATTTAACTACTTCGTATTAGTTATAAAGTGAACATCGGTTATTTACTTAATCATATATGTTCGCGTAAAAGTGTTTAATTATTATTTAGTCTAAGCAATTTCAATTTCAAGAAAACCTCTCCTATTCTTCCTCCTGTTAAATTTTTAAAAATTTTAACTACTGTACTTTCTAAATCTGTTTTCTGTTTTAAAAATAACTGCACATACCTTTTTTGTTTTTTTTTTTCCCTTTTTTCCCCTATTTCTCAAATTATAATAATAATCATATATATTTAAAGTGTAGACATTACCTATTCCTTCTTACTTATCCTTTTTCTTTTTTCAGTACGCTTAAATAGAACACAATTGAATGTGCAGATTAAAATTTGTGCATGCTGTTATCCTAGTGCCAAATTAACGGTACCAAATAAATATACACTAATTAGACTAATAAGTTGTCTATCATATCTATATTATTAAAAATTATTTATTTTGAAAAAAGAAGAAAAAAAAAGTACGGAGCAGTTAATAATGAAAGTTAATGGGAGGTTACTTTTCTACATTTACGGAGCAGTTACAATTAGTTTTTTTCTTTTTTCTTGTTTGTCTTTTTTTTTTTTAATTTTTGAGAAGAAGAGAGAATGATACTAAACAATTAATACATGTGTACATTGGTATTACATATAATAAAGTATTTTTAGAGTACACCTTTCTGTTTTAACATTTTTTCACTGTTTAGAGACTACTTTACGTGTAGAAGGGATTTAATTTTTTATCCGGAAATACAAGGTCTTGTACTTTCAAGAAGAAGTAATAATTGTTCACATTGAAAAATGGTTGGCTATATATATCTACAATTATCTTATCTTTATCATCATTCTACTATTTTTTTTTTCAATATTTTTTTTCTACCTCTCCCATACTTGGTTTTCTCTATCCTCTACTTTCCTTTAGTTTTCTAAAAAAGAAAAACAATAATGGCAAGCACTGATAGCACTGCGGCTTACGGGGAAGCCTTTTATCCAGATGCATGGAAGCCGAACAAGGGAGATTTTGAACAAGAAAAAATTTCAAGTTTCTTATCATATTTTGCTAGTATGACAAAGAGAATGAATAGTCATCTCGATTTTCTACAGCAACATACTCCGAATACTACGAAACGCAATGTAGAAAAAGGAGAACCCAGCAGTAAAAGTAAACGAATGGACGATGATTTAAATAGTCACCCAAAAGTAATAATTGTGTCATCAGATAGTGAAATCCCTGATTCAAGACCCCGGGCCCGAAAACTCCATCCTAAAAGAAATACCGTTGATAATAATACTAATAATGATGATGATACTGATCTAAATGATGACGACGACGATGAAGATCGCGACAGACGTGATGATAGCGACGACGACGGCGAGTCCGGTTCTGTTAATAGGAATGACAACGAAGATGGTGAGGATTCGGTTCAAGACTCTGATATGTATAAGAGTACAAGTGGTGATTGAAATCTATAACAATAGATTCTTAATATCGTGGTGAAATCAAACTTTTTAGAATTTATTATGATGTTTGCCAGATTTTTAAGATGGTATTACGAAACAAACACGTAATACCTTTAAACTTGCTCTATTGTATATTAATCCTTCTGTCTCCAACTATAATAAAATACCATCTTATTTGTCTTAAATTAATGTTTCTTTAATTATCTTTAGTTTAGAACGTAATATTATATGTCGTGATGCTGTTCCACAGAAATGTGTTTGATCGATCTATTTTTTCTTAAAATAGCAGCCAACTATTAATCGGTGTGTAGAATTATCAGTGGGAATTAATACATCCGAAGATCACTTATATTTCTTCAATACATAGTACACCAATGGGTGTATGCGTGTTCATGGCAAAATATTTGTTTAAGACTATTGTTAAAATTTTGACCTATTCCACCTTCATTTCAATAATAAAATAATTTTGTTTAAGACTATGTTACAATGCTTTAATATAACCTTTATTTTCAAATTTATGTATATTACTGAGCTAGAAATAATTTTGTTTAAGACTATTTACATTGATAATTAAAATTAGCTTAGCACAGATATAGCTGATCGAATAGTGATTATATTCAATCATCTACCAATGATGTCAGATAATCTAAAGAAATAATTACTCATTATAATAAACAGCAAGCTCTGCGTCTGCATACTCTGCAAAAAAATCCAAACAAAAGTTAACTTCTTGCCGATATTTTAAACATGTAAGATCTTTTTATTTTATAACTGAAATCCATGTAATTGAATATGGTAAGTTAATCCACTTGAAAACAATAAGAACTGCAAACTCTCAAACAACGGAAATCTAGACTGGCTGATACGGAACCTGACAGTCAAGCCGAAACCACAGTTAAAAAAGATAACACTCTCCACAACAACGAAAATTGCAAACTATTTTTCGGCATCCACCCACGGCTGTAAACCCAGTCGCCGAACCAAACACAACTCGAAACTGAAATTAATACAATTATTCAACACATATGTCCATCCAAAACCTATGTAATAAGAAAGTAAAAGAGTAAACACGGGAATTCAATACCCAAAAAACTGTAGATCTGCTAGACGAAGAAGACGACTACCCAAATTCCTAAACCTCAGCATTTACTTCATCAACAGAAAGAACCATTTAGGTTTCAGCGGCTTCAGATGAGTCAATATTGACAATTTTATCAATTCCAGGCCCATCCTCTTCACCGTCCTCATCTACTTCCAACACCTCTTCTTTAGATAAACTTCCAAGCAAAGTGAGCTCATTAGGGTGCGGGTTCTGCATATTTGGATGGCCAGAGTTCATAGACCATTTTTCAGCCTCATCCCAGTTAATACCCAGCTCTAGATGAATTGCAAGACGACGAGCAATCTTAAACCCATTTTCATAACCTTCATCGTACTGCATTTGCGTGTAGATATGGGTTTTCAGCCGTTTTCTTACACTCTCTAAATCAACCCTATCCTTGATAGCAGAATCTTTTTCAGCTTGAAGCTTATCTTGGACTTCCGTCAGCTTAAGATCTTTATCTAAAATCAAATCATTTAGACAATTTATGTTATTCTTCAACTCAGTCTGCTTTTTATTAGTCTCCTCATTGACGAGAATAATTTCGTCATTCAGTTGTTTAACCAATAACTCTTTAGTCGATACCTCTTCTCGGAACCTTTGCTGAATCCGGAGCCGTAAATCTAGAACATTCTCAGCTCCATAGAAACAGGCGGTATCTTCATCTTCCTTATTTCCAGGAAAAAAGCACTGCTCAAGTTCATGGCAAAAATTACGCAAAATTTCCGTTGTCATTTTCAGCTGAGTTTGACTTTCCGAAAAAGCCTTTTCAACACGCTCCTTTTCCAGATCCGCAACGTGACCTAGATGCTCGGCCGTCCCAGGCTTATTCCTGAGCTCCTCATTCAAGCCAGCAATAATTACATGGTTCTGAATAACCTGCATACCGAGAATTACATCTTCGGCAAAATCAAACTATGTCCGCTATTTCGGAGTTAAGCACTTTAACATAGACCTCTAAAAAAGAGAGCCGAGAAAAGAATAATAAATAAAAAACAAAGGCAAACGAAAGTAAGGGAGATTACCCGCATCAGCAACCTGAAATTTTCGGCTACGGGATCTGGTACCTTTTCAGTTGATTCGGATACTCCAGCAGCGGCCCGAGTTGACCATACTTGGGCTTTTTCCAGCTCGGATATACCGGAGAAGCCCCCGAAAAACTCAACAGCTGGACCCCGGCTCGTCATCAAGCCGTCCCTCACAGCCTCAGGGACAACCACAAACGGGGCAGAATCAAACCCCATCTCATTGGACTTAAAGGTCTTGAACGATTCTACGCCAGAAACGGATGGCACGTCTTCCTGATGACAAACTCCAACACATTTTTCGCTCTTCTCGAGACCCACCGAAATATCCTCGAGATTCAGTACATCGTCGTTATCAAATTGTGTAACGAAAACATCGATCTGTCTTTCAACATTCCCAGAAAAGTGATACGTCAAACGTTGGGGTCGACTGAGACTCGAAGAACAAAACTTGTGCTGGACATCTCCGTCCAGAACCTGAACAGTAAAAGTATTTAGAATTTCCTGATTTCAAACACAAAAGGGTTCTGGTGAATTCGTACTTACTATTTTGGAAAGAACTCCGCCTTGATGAGACCCCTTAGGTGAACGAGACGAATCCTCCAGAGGGAGTTGACCTGGTCTTACAACAACTGGAGCCTCTCTCCTTCTAGCCATTCCGTCGTTATCTTCTCTTGCAGAAAAAGAAAGGGATAAAGATGCCTCCTCACGTACCGCTGTTTCTACTTCATCAACCTACAACGAAGCAAAAGAACAATGGAAGAATTGTATTATCTGTATAGCCCAAACGAAAACGACAAACAATCACTAATTTATAGAAGAAAGATGAAAAAAGTTATCAGTTGTTCCCCACATACTAAACAATCACTAAATTACACATAACAAGCATACCCAAACCCAAATCTTGTAAACAAATTTGTACTCTAAGAGAATTGTAAAACATTACAAAGCAACAAATAAACTTATACTCACTGAAGCCCTTAACAACCCTCTACCTCCAGCATCAATCCCAACAACAAACTCTGACTCGTGCGCTATACCCTCGGTTTTCACGACTCCATTAGCAGCAGCAGCAACAACAATGACACCGGCTTCCTCTTCTGGGCTCAGAGGGAAAAATGGATCCGATTTTAAATACCAAGGCTTCTGTTTAGAATATATTTCCGAATCAACTATGTCTAACCTAGAAACGCACAACGAAGGAGGTCTTTCAGACTGAACAATGACCGAGGGATTACTCCTTATCACACGTCGCTTACTGTTTATTCCCAGACACCTATAGTTCAACCCACAGTTCGCCTCATCCAACACTGAAAATACAAAAATCAAAATAACTTAATTTATAATTTGTCTCATCTTTATCATAAAAAGAAGGTAATTTATAAGTGTTGATAGTATACTGTTTCATGCAACAAATGTAAAATCACGACGGTAATTGTGGAAAATAACATTATAATAGTAAAAAATCAAACATAATCATTCGGCAACAACCGGAATTCTCACCACCCCAATATACTCGACTGAGACCAACCGCCGCTAAAATCTTCTCTTGAAAGATATAATGGTAGCAGGGAAGCCAAGTTTCTGGAACAAATTGATCTCGGCCTCGCTTCCTTATTCTCCTTTTTCCAAAAAGATTAAATATATGCAAATCTTCAGTCGACGTATCGTCAGGACCAATAGCAGACATATTGCTATCAGGCATCCTCAGATTCCTTGACGCCCCAAAATAATTCGGATGATTTTGTTCGTATGGAGCTCTCACCCAAATCCATTGACCCCTCCAATCTTCATCAAACGTGTCATCTGGCCAAGACGTCAGAAACCATTCCCGTGATTCTATTTGCCACCATCCAGGACCATGCCGATTGTTCGATACATTATCCGGCACCAGATCATGCAGCCTCCGAAATACATGAATATTAGGGTGAAATCCATAAAAAAGAGAAACCCATAAAAACGTCATTACCCGACGAATACTGGCTGGGGTAAGCTGACACAGCGAAATGTTGTATCCATTCAGCAATTGGATTACGAAAGGGTGAAGAGGGAATCTCAGCCCAAATTGTAATTGCCTAATATATACCCCAACATACCCAGGCGGAGGTCTGTGAATCCTGTCTTCGAAAACTGACATTCGACACCAATACCCATCCTGTTCGTAAATACCATAAAAATCTCAATTTGCTCAGCAAACCGATGTCGTAGGTTCTCCACGATCCACCAACTGTATGGAACAGCAGTCGAAATCCCCGAATTTTCAATAGGATTATACCATTCTTCAGCACCTTCGGTCAATCGTCGAGACCCATGTCTGCAACCACTCACAGAAGTAGTTGGCTCCTCCCATTCTTTGAAAGAGACAGAACCCACAGGTACTTGAAATACCTCAATATCCCCCTCGTCGTCAATCACGAATCTCTTCACCAGTTGTTGATCACAACGCATTTTCTGTCGAAGATACTTATTCGAAATTAAGATCCCAAAATATCTATTAAATCTAGAAAGACTAAATCTAGAAGAAATTACCTTTGCCTAACTCGTTTCCGATCAAGTGTTTACGTCTGCAAATATATAATTAGGATTCTGAAATAAAGACTCCTTTATACTAACCCCCGAAATTAAATAATTTGAAATTTCGATAAACCGACTAAAATCCTACTAAACTCTCCTGCCCACATTTTCAAAAAAAAAAATAATAAAAAAAAAAATAACTATCCACTACACCTCTGAATTTTTCAAACACCTCAGTTAATTACGGTCCCGACTATATAAACTATTCAAATTTTATTCAGACGAAATTATAACTATTTTTTCATTTCCTTTATCAAACCAAAACCTAACCCGTATTATATATAAACTGGATGTCAGAACCTAATTGTTTGTGACGGTCGTTACCCAACCATTTGATAAGATCCGTCCACACCAATATTCATCTGACTTTCGGCTGAAGAACACCCGCGAGGAGATCTACGTTACATCCAATGTGATATACCAGACGACCCACGCTCTTTATCCTCAGTTCGTACCGAGACCTCATCATAAGCAAAATCAAAGACATATCTTAACAAGAACAAAATAACCAAATCATCAACTGGCATCATTGGCCTCTAAGCTAAAGAATTGTCGACTATCCTTCATTCACTACATAAAATTACAAAATTCACATCCCTGAAACACTACTAACTATTCACAATCATCTCAAACACCAACGAACTCAACTTTCAAAACAGAAAAAACCCAGTCCCTTTTTTTTTCTCCTTTTTGTCTTCCTCTTTCTCTTATAAACCCTGATCAAACTTATAATCAACGACCAATTAAACTTGACCAATGCATAATTAAATTCAAACTATATATATACTATACTATATTATATAATAATTAATTACCCGCAAAGAATTAAAACACAATAAACAGTTACAAAGAGATGATAAACAACATGAACCAACTACAAAACATGAAAAGGATACCTGCAACTTTTTTAATACAAGGAAAAGAAGTCTACAAAAAAGCACATATAATAGTACAGCAAATATACGATACCAAATGGATAGCACAAAAATTAAATCAGGCTAAACCCAATTTATCATAGACACTACTGCAACAAGCAACGTTCTACAAATAACGCTAAACAACAAATTAAATATTTAATGCTAGATTATATGCGAATACCTTAAAATATCATAAGACACTACATTTCTAACCGAATTCGCAGGATACCCTTCTGGTGGTTTGGTGGCATATACTACAACATTTTCAGCCCTTTTCGCCCGAGATAGAGCCACATATAGCTGACCATGGGAAAAACATGGACGAGGAAGATATATAGACACCCGATTTAATGTCTGCCCTTGCGATTTATTAATCGTCATGGCAAAACACAATTTTATAGGAAATTGTTTCCTCTCAAAGGTGATGGGATACCTGCTATTTGCTGGCGGACGTAAGTTCGCCCGGTGCACAAAAACAGTCGTACCTTTGTATTGTCCAACATATACTATTATATTGCGTAACAGTATTACTGGACAACCCTTTTTAAGGACAAGCTCATGCGGACTCATTCCACCTGGACAAAGTTTATTTATAAACTATACTGGATATATATTGCACGTATCATTGAGCATTACATCAAAACTTTTATAAATTACTTTTTCTCCAGGAAACCGGCCAATTAAAACCGAATTAACCAAATCCACATCATCATTCATCGTAGTTAAGATCGCCCTATCCGCAAAGATATCCGGTGTTATTGTACCTTCTCCAACTTCTGGAAATGTTGCATTTACAATCTCTAGAATTGGATCTCCCTCCATATTCAGATGCTGAATCATTCCATCAGGCAGACAAACATAATCACACTCATTTGATTGCAGATCACCATTTCCAAGAGATAACAAAAACGAACAAAATGCTAGGTCTTCACGAGCTCTTTGATTTTCCGTTAATCTAAACCTCTTCAGACATGTCCAGATGTACGAAGTCACAATACTTGATTCGACAGCCTGTTTTAAAGACTTCTGAGGTACAATCGGTAGAACCTGTCTAAAATCTCCACCCAGAACGACAAGCTTACCATCAAAAAGTGATTTATTGTCACATACATCCTGCAATAGCAAATCAAGAGACTGTAAATTTGCCTTGTTGGCCATAGAAGCCTCATCCCAAATAATCAAAGTCGTCTCTTTTATTAACTGCGCTAAGCTTCCCTGTTTTGGCACATCACACGTAAAGGAGTTCTCGTAATCAATTGGTATTTTGAATCTAGAATGGGCCGTTCTCCCTGAAGGAAGATTTGATGCCGCAATTCCAGATGTTGCAGTAGGCAATACAATTTTATCCATCCGTCGAATTTCCACGTATAAACAATTGTATAAAAATGTCTTTCCCGTGCCACCCGGTCCATCAATGAAAAAAGCCCCACCCGTATTTTCACAAACATGTTTCATTATACAATCAAATGCTTTCAACTGACCTACATTCAAACACTCCTTCTTATCTATAAATTCCTGAGGAATCGCCGTATTTAATGCATCAACTATATCTCTTGTTCTCCTAAAATCATCACGGACAATATAACATAGATGATCTAAACCAAAAGTCTTTAGTGATTTACCCATCGATTCAAGGTGCTGTTCCAACAAACTAACAGTAAGCTGGTTGATTTTATCAGGACAATCCTTAAATTTATACCCAAAATCTTCCGACAGCGACGTATAATATTTTTCCCATAAAGCACACGGATCACTTGGCTGACAAAAAATCAAAACCATCGCAAAAAGTCGCTTAAAGCATCTGGTAACTGGATCTCAGAAGCTTCGGCTAAACATATTGACGCTGCATCATCATCTTCCAAAAGACCAAGCCGTTTAGCAGTTTCTTTAAACGTAGCACAAACATAATTACCAACCATACATAAATCTGTAAAAGATTTTGCATTCCTAGCATGCAACAGCAGAAGCCGCAAAAAATAACGTTCACCTTCAGCAGGCAAAACAAATGCTATCCTCCCAATAACAGTGACATCATTTTTCCTTTCAACCCATTCTTTTATTTTTGAATCCCATCTATAATGCTCTGGAAATTCACCATATAAAAGATTAGTGCCGCCATCGATCGTCGCATTCATTATAAAATATTCCGTCAACGGTGTTCGTGAACGCTTCGAATCTCTAACTACCCGTCTGAGATTTTCACGAGGTCTTAAAACAATTGATTGCATATTCGGTAAATGTACAGGCAGTGGCATAACAAGAGGATATATTTCGTACAAATCAAATCCAAATATCCGCCATACTCCTTCACACGGGGAAACCCACCTACAAGTAAAAATGTGTTCAATTCTCCAACGTAAACAAATTAAATAACCAACACCTAATACAAATTAAATAACCAACACCTACCTACCAGACTGGAATTGCTCAATCTCATCGACTTTATTTTCATTCGAGGTAGTAATCTTATACGAGATTCGATCATGCCCTTAGTATACGTACTTGTACAAATATTTTACCGCTTTAATAGTTGAACATACCTCAACATTCATATGACAATCAAACATGAGCAGTAAATACGGATTATACGGTACTACCCATCGATTATCTAACTCAGCATGTCTAATTTTCACCTTCTCACCTGTTTCTCTTCTCTTATACAAAGGATATCCATCTCTATTGTTTTCTGACTCTAACATATAATTTTTTGGATACCCATTTTTACATGCCAACTTACGCCCATTCCTTTTCATGCAAGGACATTTTGGATTCAATTTCCCACACGACCCATGCATCATATGAGTCAAGACAATCTTACGAAGAACAGGATTATCACACGACGGAATTTCAGCAGACACAAATTTGTCATACTCTGTTGGCCCTCTTATCTTGAATTTACGTTCGAGTATTATCAAAAAGTGTGCATGTGGTAACCCCCTCTTCTGAAATTCAACAACATAAATCATTGCTGCCACTTTACCAAAAACCTTCTGGTTCATTATCTGTTTTTTCAATGCTAATAATTTAGCACGAAATACCCGAATTACTATATCCGGTCTATCCTGGGCTTTCTCTCCTGGTTGCAATTCAGCCCTTATTTCTGACCAATTTGCGTTGCATGTCATGGTAATAAAAAGATCCGGCTTCCCATATTTTTGAACCAATGCCATAGCGTTTAAATATCGACGTTTAAGGTCTCTAGGACAACCGATGAACGAAGGAGGCAAAACAACAAAATGCCCAATCTTAGAAGCATCAGTTTCTCCACCCGCCACACTATCAAGAATACCTTGATAAAGGTCAACTCTTATAATTTCTTGATTGTTTCTTAAATAATCAAGTCTTGAATTTTCTATCTTTACGTACATGTCAACAACAAACTGTTGAAAACATCTTCCACCTCTTAGAAGCATATTTTGCGGGCTAATCTGAAGTTTGTAAGCATAATATTCCCTCGGAGAAATGTATCTATCAGCCCTCGTCCTATGTCTAACAGCACCTATATATTGCAAAACAAAAATGCCAAAACTCAAAACACACAGTTTTACGATAAATAAACGTATACAAAGATAATATTCTTATATAATCAAACACAGACTTACGTGACGCTTCTTAATCTAAGAAGTCTTGCACCGTATGAACCGCACAAGAATGTACAGGATATGTAACCTGTTGTGTTCGCCTCTTCCCAATAGCATTCCTTTTTTCAGATTTTGAGTCCATCCACATTCACCACTGGGGAATAACAGTGGATACTGTAATGGATCATAACACCCATAATAATGATAGATTCGATGAGTTTGACCAGACTTTCCATACAAAAGTATATGCGGAGTGCTGATCTGATCAGAAGAAACACCGTCAGGCCATACCACAACAACTTCATCCGACAAAGGTGCAATATAAACATGTTGTTCCAAAACAGAATTCTGTCTTAATACTATTTGTGTGTTCTCATCTATCTTTATTTCCTTTAACGATCTAAAAAATCTGGCATAACGATTATTTTCAGTAATCTTCATCAAGATACGAATAACATCTTCCCGTACTTCTGGAAAACATTTAACTCGATTTTCCATTTCATGCTGACCATCATAAAAATACAACTGTAAAAATTTGGGACTATCATCATCGGGTAATAAATCTGGAACACAATGATATACCTGCCCATGCATTTTGAACACATATATCCCTTTATATGTTGTTGACTCAGTCTTACCACGTATAGAACTAAAAGCAAACAAATTATTATACATTCGGCTATACTTCTGAAAATGTCTAGCATCTTCATCTTGCGATACATATAAACGACATAATTCATCAGGAAATTCATTAACTGCAATCACAACCTAACCACTGCAGCAACAAAAATGTGGAGATTCGTACATAAATTTCTTTGCACCACAATGCAAACAAGACTCTGCATCATCAAGCACAAAAGGACCGTCTAATAGAGCCTGCCCTACTGCAGCAAGAGGTATAACTACCAAAACCCAAACAAAACAAAAAAAAAACAAATAAATAGCAGCACATATTATACTACGTCAGTATTCAGATGCTAACTTTACCAGCTTAAACAATCATCGTAGCCTGAAAGAATAATACATACCCTCTGTATAATTTGTCCTAGCAACCAAAGCTCGTCTCAAAAGACGCTGGCGTTTGCTCTGTCCTTGTCGACAATCCTGAGAAGAACCTCCCACTTTATCTAAAATTAGTTTATTAAAGTCAATATTAATCAACAAGATATTAACTAAAACAATAGAAGTGTAATACATTGTCAAACGTGAATCGCTTATATTTACCCATCCATTGATAACATTCATATAAATTAATCTTTAATCTATACTGTTAGCTTATAACTGTAACCAATTGTGTTATATACGTAACATTTTTTAAAACTTCAGAATCCCAATCCATAAAAAATCACTACCTTATCACCTAATTATACATCAACCGCTAAATGTAAATTTTCAACACATCTCATATTACCATTTTTGCACACTTTATTTTCATGCAATTATCAGCCATATCAATCCACACAAGCAACAGTAATTAGTAACCATTAAGCACCACACGTGTTCACGTATCTCCAAAACCAATCTAAATATTCATTGTCTAAAAAGTGTAATACATGCCTCCTATATGCCTTGTTCTTGCATCCGTAGATTGACAAAACAAACGCTGACGCTTGCTTTTACGTTGAAAATCTGCATCATCAAACACAAAAGGACCATCTGTTAGAGCTTGCCCCACTGCACCAAGGGGTATAACTACCAAAACCCAAACTAAGCCAAAAAAAAAACAAATAAATATCAACACATATTATACTACATAAGTATTCGGATTTTAACTTAACCAGTTTAAACAATCATCATAGCCTGAAAGAATAATACATACCCTCTGCATGCCCTGTTTTTGCATCTGCAAACTGACAAAACAAACGCCGACACTTGCTTACACGTTGAAAATCTGCATTATTAAGCACAATAGCACCGTCTGTTAGGGCTTGCCCTACTGCAGCAAAAGGTATAACCACCAAGACCCGAACAAACCCCATCAAAACCAAATAAATAACAGCACACGATATATCATATTCACCTTCATTACTCTTACCGTGAGTAAAAGCCTTGGGCATACGACCTATGACCTCCTTACGTTTTCGTGATTTGTACCTATAAATAATAAAACAAACACATCAATAACAGATAATCTGCTACAAAAATAAACCAAAAAAAACAGAGACTCACTGTGATTCGTATTGTTGTACAGAAACCTGGACAGAATTAGCAGACGATAATTCCCAGTTCACATTCTCTCCTACTTCAATGTCCGTAACAAAGGCAGCAGCCCGTCGAGAAGTTTCTTCGTCTGGGTGTTTTTCCGACGCCCGGATACTACATGATACTGGATAACAGGTTTTCTGCGAAAACTCCTCTTCTAGATTCCGAACAGGATGCAAAACTCGAATTCCGCCCGCAAATGTCTCGGCTACGCCCACACATTGTTTGTTCATCTCAGCAACACGAAAGGCGTTTTCCGAAGGACTTTGTCCCGAGTTAACAATGACTCGACCCTCTGCTTCAGTGGACATTTTCCACACGTTCTGTTGCACACACTCATGCTGACTCCGAACAGAACCAGAAACCGAAAGTTTCTCCACATCTCCCTCACATCCTCCCTTCGCTTCCCGATACCCTTTGCATGCAAGTGAGCCTTCTCCCGAAGGAAACTGACCTAGATAGATAACAGCACGACCCTTTTTCCTTTTCACCATTATCCGACTTTAGATATCGTAACACTCTTCGTCAAACGTACTTACTCACGTTCCGTCATTTCTAATTCATCACCTTCAAACATAAACAAAATGCTCGACAGTTATTTATTTATTTACTTATGATATGGTATACTTAATTAGCTTGTATACACTGCCAATATTTTAACATGGCATATTTAATTAGCTTGTATAAATTGACAAAACTCCAGCAACAGCATGTTTTCGTCAAAAACAACCACGCAACATGCAACATACATTCGAACATACAACACATATAACACGCAAAATACACCCAACAAAGCTCCGTATAACATATATAATCATCGTTATCGTCCCTAACAGCAATACGTTATCGATTCAAACAAAATCAAATATACATAACTTTCTTAGACTATTTATCAAAAAATTCGCATAAAAATGATATTCAGATTACTGAAGAAATTTAGCCAGATAGATATATTGTAACACAATTACCATATACATTAGGTTAACTTGATTAATTGTCTATTTATCATCTATCGTAGCAATGAGAATCTGCCTGATTAGGTTAACTTGATTGATTGTCTATTTATTTACTGTTTGGGGTCCAAATAAGCCGAGGGTACTTTATCCGAGCTTGAAGCGTCGGCCATGACACGGCGCTTGGGATTTCGGCATTTCTAGACTCGGCACTTGTAAGAATCTCCACTGATTGCTACAATACTTTCTTAGACTATTCCACAAATAAATCTAATACAAAAACAAATAAAGATAGTAATTGTAACACAATTACCATATACATTACTTAGACTATCCCACTAATAAATTGAATTAACAAACAAACACAATCACTATATACATTACCTCCTAATTTTAATTAAACAAACGTCAAGCCTTGGTCAACACTACCGGAATCCGAAATACCTCAATTTAGGCGGTTGCAACAACGCTCTTCCATACACCAGCAACTGAAGGTCATTAACTGAAACATGCTATGTAAACTACCGCCGAAGATTCGGAGCATACTTTCAGCAAACCTAAAACTGTAAATTAAAATTTCAACGACTGCATTAAACTAAAGGCCCCTACTCTCAACAACATTCTAGTTTAAACGTACAATAGTTGCTCTTGCCGAGTTCCTTTTACCCTAAAGTTATTAACCTAAATTAGATTTTAAACAACTACATTCAAATAATGTAATTTATGATTTAAACTTCTCATCAAGCACACTGCACGCAAACCTAATCACCGTGTAACAAAAACACCAAATACAGTCCAACTTCCCATTACGGAGATCAACTACTATTTCCTGCGGGGCAATATAAATACGTGTACAACGTGGTGTTCCGGCCACGTGTTCCTGATACATATCTAGACTCATATTATACATGGATCGTGCGTCAAACCGAATCCAAAATGCCCACTCATAAAAAGGGATGTTTCTGGATATCGAAAAAAGTGCTACATTTACAAACACCCAGTGTGGGGGAACTTCAACGCCAATTTAGAGATAATGGACTCTGTTTTGGGTTCCATTGTCGAAAAGAACGAAAGTATAAATACTCTCATTTTTGCCTCACTTAGATTCATTCACCAATATTGCCACAAGCAACAATGCATAAATACGATTAGTTCTCAGCTATGTATGGTTTCGGCTGAGAAGCATGGCATGCATAGATTCTCGAACCTCAGAATTATTAACCTCGGCCATATCTTAAATGGAGCTTTAAACCTCGGCCGTAGCACGAAACTTAAACACCTCGGTGTTGCTTTGTTAATAGTTAGCTTAGAACTTCCCTCTTCTTGCATTTTTCTTTTTCTTTTGGTCAAGGAAATGACACTTCCTTTAAGCTGCCACGAATGTCTGCCTCTGCTAATGTGAAAGGGACCATACCCACTTTCCAAGGGTAATACTGACAATGGAAGCATTAAAAACATTGTGGGGGACAAACCTTTCCATTTACTACAAAAGATAGTAGTAATAGACAATAGTACTGGTTTTGTCATTATGAATTTTATGAGTTATATACTTAATAATAATTTTCTTTATAATAATTAAATTCAAATATGAATTTCATGAATACCCATGAAATTACTTAATAATAATTTGTAGTACTTAATAATTAGTAGTTATTATTAAGTACTACAAATTATTATTATTAAAACATAGTTGATCGTATAACAATATCTGATATTAGTGGATTGTTAGAGTTACTCTTATACTAATATTATAAGTAAAATCTAAGAGCTGTAATCCATAATATAACACCTATCTATCTATAATCTACCCTTAACTTTGGATGCTATTTACGGTCCTGCCATTGTATTCTGAAATTGTTATCACACATCGTTGAATAGTAGCAACATCATCTGATTTCAGCGCATGGCTTCATTAAACCACTTCAGCTTTGGCAGCTTGTGGTAGCTTCGGATAAATCTCGGCAGTTAGAGCTGGCGAGCTTACACACTGGCGGCGATTGGAGTACTTCGGCCGTGATCTATTAAACTCGGCATAGCCTTCAACCATACGTGGCACCGGCAGCGATTGTAAGCTTGATCCTCAGCGTAGCTTACACTTCGTCACGGCCTTAACATCGGCATAACCTGGGTTTCGGCAAAAGTTGAAGCTTCGTCGTTGTTAACCCCGCCAATGGAGTTTGAAGCTTCGTCCATGTCTGAGTAGCTTAAAGCACATGCGTAGCCAGTCTCGGCCATAGAGCCTACCGCTTAGGCGTTCCTAACATCGGCCTGGATCAAAACAAAGTTTCGACTAGGATTGCTTAGAGGTTGTAAACTCGAACCTCAACCGTAAGTGGGTCCGGCTGATAATTTTTCCCCTCAGCGAAACTTGCAAAGAGGCTAGGCAACGGAAAAACACCATCTCAGCTTGGAAAAGCATTGAGCAATGCGGAACCAGTTCGCTCAATTCGGATCTGTGAGCTTGGCATGAAGCTATTTAGTCCCTACCATAAAATTTCCAAGCAACTGAAGTAGTAAATCTTCGTGAATTTACCTTAACTCACGCGGCAAATAACAATCAACAAATATTCATTATAACCTTGTCACCGAGAAAGGGGTAGCAAATTTCCTCCAAGTTTATTCCTTTTTTTCACTCCAGCCACACCAACGTCCACGTCATCATGAAAACAACACACTATCCGATATACTTTCCTGGACAACGACAAGGTTACCGAATCCAACCCAAAAGATTTTTTAGAAAACTTAGCAAAAAAATACACATCAGTAAATCACAGAATACATCAATTACCCATCTCCACCCACGTAGCCCTACGTTCGGCGTAGCTGTTTTCGGGATCATTTAATAAGAGCAATATGTTATCCACCCACCTTTTAAATAAATATTAAAAACACGATTAGAACTACCGGCGATCTTTAAAACATAATACACATAATAGAACTCAAGAATCCGAAGTTCAAACAAGTAATGTCCCATTTTTTACTATATATACTACCATACCCATCATCAATCCTGATATGGTTTTTTCTCTTTCAGACACGTCACCAACCATGCCTCTGGGAAAACAACACACCATCCGAGACATATCCTTGGACAACAAAACGACTACCGTACCGAACAAGCAATTTTATTTAAAAACCAAACAAAACAAAACGCTACTACATAAACTACCAAATATAAAGTGGAAAGTCCTTCCGAAGTTTATCATCAACGGAAAAACAAACAATTCCCGGCACGTGACTTCGCCTTCGGCTAACACCACACTCGCGAAGAAGGTATACTCTCATGCCTTCTGCACCGTCTGGCACTGCAGTCGGTATCACCAATGTAATAAACAAGAATAACGACCATACAAATTTGCGACAACGGGAAGCAAATTTCTTCCAAATTTATTTCTTGTCTTCACTTCAGCCACATCGACGACCATATCATCGAAGAACCACGGCGTACACATATTTATGTCACAGTGTCCGATATACTTTCCTAAACAATGACACGGTTGCCGAATCATACAAAAAAAGCTTTTTTTAAAACCTTAGCAAAAAAATGCAACACAGTAAATCGCAGAACACATCAGCTAGCCAACTCCAAACACACGTAGCTCTACGTACGGTGTAGTTGTCTCCGGGATCGTTTTATAAGAGTAGTATGTTATCCACTCACCCTTTAGATTTAAAACACCATTAAAACCACCGACAAACTTTAAAACATTATAGACATAACAGCGCTCAAGAATTTGAAATTCAAACAGATAATGACCTATTTTTTACTATATATATACCACCATACCCATCATGGTTCAATAAATCTTTAAAATAACCAGAACACACAGTACATTTATCCCACAAAACATACATAAACTTAAAAACCACACTATCTTATCCAATGTACTTATTAAATGTACCAACACCTAAAAATTGCCTATTTATTGTACTCCAACAACACCAAATCAATTTTCTCCCTCTCCATCTGCTCATCTTCACGCAACCTTTTCAACTGCGCAGCACCTTCGTCTGCAACACGCTTCAACCGATTTAAGAACCCGCCAAAAGCAACTACCACAATTGGTGCCTCGTCAATTGCACTTTGCACACCTTCACCGGCATCCTTCAACACCAAATCAACCTCATCCCTCTTGCGTAAAACATCCTTTTTCATTTCAATAGCACCTAATTTCAAAACCTCCAAAATACGATCATGCACCCGACAAAAATCTTCATATTTTTCAATCGCCAACGCAACTTTTTCTGCACCCTCCATTACTACACATTAAATTAGTGTGATTATGTTCGCATTCTATTCAAAATCAAACTCATTATCAAACCTTACATCTTTTTCGTAATAAAAAACCTCATATTTACAATAAAATTACAAACAAATTTAAATAAAATTACAAACAACTAACACATAACGCCATCAAAATAAATCTCAACACAAACTCAAATAATCCCAAACACTTAAAGAGCCAAAGTTCCTCAAATACAAACCCTCTTATAATGTAAACACAATACTGTTTCTAAGGGTCATAGGGGAAACAAAGAAAAGGAAAAAGAAAGAATAGAAAACTCACTTAATAATAAATGGGTTTAGCCTGGTACAATTAAATTACAAACAACAAATACTGTTTCTAAGGGTCATAGAGAAAACGAAGAAAAGGAAAAAGAAAGAATAGAAAACTCACTTAATAATAAATGAAAACTCACTTAATAATAAATGGGTTTAGCCTGGATTCTTTCAGGCTATGATGATGATGATTGTTTGCCTGAAAGAAGAAATTGCAATTAATATTGCAATTAATAAACAAAGCAAAAGAACAAATGCAGAAGAACCGAAAAGCCGCAACAAGCAAAGAAATGTGAAGGAGAGAGAGAGGAAAAACGCAATATATATATATATGTATAAGGGCACTGTTCAGCGAAGCCGGGGTAGGAAAACAATAAAAAGCCGGGGTAAAATCGTCAGCACACAAAGGGCAGTGTTCAGCGAAAAGAGAAACTGTTCATAAGAAGGAAAAATAAGCGGGGTACTGTTCATAACAGAGGGGGGGCGATTTCCTTACTTTTTAAGGGTTATAGATTTAGTTTTAATTTTCTTTTCTATTATTCTTTTCATATTAAGATTTATTATTTTGTTTTCTTATTACTTTAATACTATCATTCTCTTTATTTTATTATTGTTTTTATGATGTTCATGTAGATTATTAATCTAGGGTGAGGTTGAACCCTAGACATGATTAATACTTGATTTATTCTTTTAAATTCTTAATTAATTATTTATATTGTTCATACTTAATTGATTGTGCTTATGCCAATACTGGATTATTAGGGATAATTGGTATTGTTATTATTCCATTGTCTTGATCGCAACGGGAGTTGGGTTTTGACGGATTTGAATAGATCAATTAAGGGTATGAAATTCTCCACGGAAGTAGGTAGAACGGATTATTAGGAAGTTAGGGTGCCAGACTTAATGTCCCTTATTTGCTTGATTCCATGGAAATAGGCTTGATAGTTGATTTGGGAAGCCATTGATAACTCGGAAGAGACCTTTGGTATTTTATAGGGCGTACCTTTCCTTGTGAACGTGTAATTAATTGGTTGGGGTAGGAATTTGTCTTGTATTGATTATGCTAGTGGTGATACTTAATTCTAGATGTTTTTATTATTTTTGACTTATGTTTGATATTTGAGTAGTCATAGTTATTAAATCCATCGTTTTATCTCTTATTTAGTTTTGTCATTGGTTAAAGTTGATTGTTAAACAACCTTCTCTCTGTGGGATCGACCCTGACTTACCCTACTACATAATTAGGAGGTTTAGTTAGGTATTATTTTTGTTAGGTGTGCGACCAGCTATCAGATAACCTAGTGTACGAATATAAGAGCATGTTTTGTCCCATATGGCCCATCTATTTAATTACTAAATGTATCATAGAGACACGGTATACTAACACTCCTTGTGACAAGATACTTGGCTGATTTTCGGTGGTGGTAATTTTGATAAAACGACAACACTAAAATTTAGTTTATAATTATTTATACTCCCTCTGTTAAATATTATCTGCAACTGTAGTACAATTCACGGTTGCCAATGCAATTTTTAAAGGGCAAAGATTAGAGAAAGTTAATGCACTTGTGATATGTAATTAAGGTGGAGAGAGATTAATTAATCAAAACCCACTGCCACCACCAAGACCAGGCAACACCACCCACACCGCCGCCTTCACCACCACCACTACCACCCCCACGAAACCACCACCACTACCACCCCCACGAAACCACCACCACCACCCTCACGAAAACCCAGAAATCTAACCTTCCCCTCCACCACTAGCTCAAACCACCTCCAACCCAGACCACCCCACCACCCATGTACCCAGACCCACCCACCACCGTAGAAAACCCCTTAATCCTAACCCACCCCCTATACCCACCCACCACTGTGAAACCCATAAAATCAATACCCATAAAATCGAAATCAAAACCCGTAAAACCAATACCCATAAAATCGAAAAAAACTGAGAAAATTCGAACGTAAATCACCCAAAAAATAAACGACAAACTTACAAAATCAAACCCCAAAGCAGATCCGGCTGAAATTCGAGAAGGAGGAGAGAGAATGGTGGTGGGAGAGGCGGTGGTCGTGACTCGTGAAGGAGAAGAGAGAATGGTGGTGGGAGGTGCGGTGGTCGTGAAGGAGGAGAGAGATTGGTGATGGGAGGGGCGGTGGTCGTGAAGGAGGAGAGAAAATGGTGGTGGGAGGGGCCAGAATGGTGGTGGGAGGGCGGTGCTCGTGAAGGAGGAGAGAGAATGGTAGTGGGAGGGGCGATGGTCGTGAAGGAGGAGAAAGAATGGTGGTGGGAAGAGATGAAGAGGGTGAAGGTGAAAGAGATGAAAGAGATGAAGAGGGTGAAGGTTGAAGAAAGAGATGAATGGGTGGTGGGTAAACTAGGAGATGAGTAGATGGGTGGGTAGAATTAGGTTCATGATTTTAGATTAGATTAAAAAAGGTTATTGTGATTAAAATAAGATAAGGGTAAAATTAAGAACATTAAAATTTTTAAGTAAGGGTAAATATGTAATTTTAAGGGTTTTTGTTTACTAAAAATGGAAAAAAATAGATAGTTGCACATAATTCTGATCGGAAAAAAATGACTAAAGTTGCAAATAATATTTAACGGAGGGAGTACTTCTTTCGTTTCTTTTTAGTTGCATCACTTTTCTTTTTAGTTATTAAACACACACTCTCTCTCTCTCCCCCATTTTATAGGTCCATTTTATTTTTATTTTTTTATTTTTTTTTTGGTTCTCTCTATATTTCTCATCTCCAAAAATAATCTAAGAGTCCTCAATTTGCAAAGTGATGTTAATAAAATATGAAAGGAAATATATGATTAGATTTATATTAATTTTTTACAAAGAGATGTGAGTAACATTAAATGTATAATTGAACACTTGTAGATATGCTTAAAGTTTGTTGAAGGTGATGGGAGTTGCTAAAGAGACGAATTGATGATGGTGATTGTAGCAAGGATAATCACGAGCAATGAAAAAGGGGGTGAGAATTGAGGAAGTCTTAGTATATCAGTGTTAGACACAAGTAAAATTGCATAACAATATTTTATACTACTGAAAGTTTTAATAGTACTATTAAGAGTGTCTTTTATACTACTGGAATCAAAATGTCATTATTTAGTAAATTGTCATTGTTATGTATTTGCTTGTGCATAACTGTGAGGCCCTAGAAAGTGCTAGTGACTATTTATTTATTTTCTTAACTTTATTTTCATTGTGTAGAGAAGACAAGAATTGATAAGGAACGACATTTTTGAAACTCAATGGCTTATAGGCCTTATACCATAGGCATGATTAGAAATACAAATAACTCTTGTAAGAGCGGATATGAATCACCATCCTCTGTTGAAAGAGGGTGTACACTCCATGGCTCAAGAGCCACATTTGGGCTTGTTGTCTGACGCGTGGGCGGTCACCCAAACAATTTTTGATTTTCTTTTTTTATACTCATCTATATACGGGCAACTATAAATAGACACATGGCACTCCATATATATTAAGAGGATTATAAGAGGATCCTTTATTGTTGTGGGAGGAATTAAAGGATGAGAAAAAGTAAGAAGATGTAGAAAGTAGAAAATAGGGTATATGAAAGTGAAAGTGAGGTGTCAAAAGAATAAGAGAGAGAGAGAGAGTAAGTTAGAGAACGAGGATGAGGACATTTTTATCCTTGCTCTAGTTCAAAGTTTAATTTCAAAATTGTAAGAGCTTAATTAGTTGAAAATTATAAATTCCGTTACTAGAGATTATGGGGAAATAAAAACTTAAATTACAAAGCTATTTATTTTTAAAATTATGAATTTTCAGGGTATAGTATGACATACTGTTAGAAATTTAGAATTGATAAGAGTTAAATTATTATGTATAAATTCAAGCAAAATAGGAAGCTACTACTATCTTAAGTATCGGCAAAACAGAAACAGAAATTACCACTAAGCAAATTTTTTATATCTCAAAAACAGACGTCATACAACCTATAAAAAATTAGTTGAAAGCCCAAATGCAATATGGGCTTACACTCCTCTAGCAATATCTGGGCTTACACTCCTCTAACAATAGCAAAGTCTATCCTAGTGAAAATGTGAGCAGCAACACGTGTGAGTTATTGAGAACTTCTGAACCTGCTTCAACAACGCAATAACTTTCTTCTCTAATTCCCCGACAACTAGATTCACACTTGACTTGCTTTTGATGAGCCGCATCAGCTATTACTATTATTATTATTGTTATTATTATATTCTTTGTTTACAAACAAGGAAATTTATTGCCCCTCCCTCGCTTTCCTTTTATTTGTATAGAGATAGACTCCAAATACGAGATCATTAGTGCATACTCATCTGATGCAGCAAAAAATTCTAGACTCCCACAGCAGCCAGTTAGCCAGATGATGAATGCAGCAAACTAACAAAATTAATTAGATCAGGAAGAAAATAATTGTTCTACTACCATATCACGAAGATTACATTCTTCGGTTAGCTTACATCAAATTCCCCAGCAGATAAATATTTCTAACTTGCCTGAATCTAGAAGGGATTACACAGTTAGCAATATAGACAAAGCAGCAAAAGCTATAGCACTGATTACCTAACTAAACATTCTTACAATCACATTTTACAACCTAGCAAGGACAAGGCTTTCCACTTTCTTGCACATCAGACTCTGGTACTCCAAGCAACATGTGCTACAGCAGCAGAGAGCCCCAAGAATAGTCAGAACCACTGTACATCCACAAAGCACCCTCCTCAATCCTTAATGTAAACTGCAACATTGCAAAGTATATATCAGAACACCAGTAGCTTACATCATAACTCATCACATTTCTGATATTGAAACAAAACAGGGATAATAGTCTCCACCAACACCATAAAAAATAGTTTAGCAATCCGTGATATAAAACGTGAACAGGGTATGACGACAACCATCTGTAGTTTTTTTTTTTACAAGCTATTTTAAAACAAAGGAAATTGGATCCATGATGCAACTTGGTTGACATGATTACTATGTTATTACAACTATGACAACCATCAGTTACAGTAAGAAGACAATTAGCAAATAGCATAAGAACTACCTAAGCAAAATCAACAAATATCATTGGCACTGCAATAACTGAAGAAGTTAACTGGAATTTCCATTGAGTTGCTGATCCATTTTTACCTTAAAGTCTGAGATAGAAAGCTGACTCAATGTTCTTCAATTTAAAAGAAACTACATAAAAGAATTTTAGTCAAGCCAGAAGTTATCAAGAGATCCTGGCTTCAAATAATAATATGAATTTCAGCGACAAACAGGTCCACGCCTCTTTTCTCTTTTTTAACGGCTTCTACACAATTCGCACTTTGCATGAGGGATGTACTTAATTATGAGAACTAGGTTTAGTCCAAGCCTCTTTTCAATGTCTTCTACACAATAAGTACTTTGTAAGACAAATTACTCAATTATGAGAACTAGGCTCATGATGTGCCCCAGCCATTCAAACAAAATAACTCATCCCCTTATTCCCCCCCTCCCCCTCTACAGTCACATGCTGAGGGTACTGTTTGTGACCTCCCAAAACTACTCACCTCTGAGGACAATTGTTACCTCATCTTCACGAATAATATAAAAACTTATTATTAGAAAATTTACATACAATTTCATTCAGGCAAAAAAAAAAAAAAAAAAAAAAAAAAATCTTATATAGCCACTGAGAATAGTGGGAAAGCCCCTGTTGTCAGAAAAGGAGGCAAGAATAACTAGCAACCCGCAGTGTATAGTGTACCACAACGTTTTCTTATGCACAATGTTATTCATTCAGAAAGCACTATCTTATAGGTTTCGCCAAGTTTGAACTACTCTAAAAGTTTTCATCAGTTCCATTAAGCACCATTAGCAGAACTACTTGCAGAGGAATTCTTGGGTGTTGTATAGGATGTATTAAACTAATAAGAAAAGTCAAAGGAAGAATACTTACAGCAATGGTGGCACCTTATACATAACCATCAATATATACAATTTTACTGACTCATTTCTTTCACCCCCACCCAACGAACCATCTTCTTTAACCTTGCCAACTGGAACATGGTGCTATACATACTTAAGTGCTTTGTTAGGTTAATTAACACTCAGTATCAAGCCACATTGTATGCCTATTAAAAGCAACATACTCGCTCATTGTAACACCACAATTCTTACAAGATTCCATCAGCGATACTCTGGATGAACCAGTTTCATCTTTCATGTACCATTCCCAAATATTTCACGATTTTACAAATTAACTGCTTTAAATAAAAAGTTCCATATCTCTGCAACTTATTTTTAGCTTCAATTAACTTCTAGCCAGAAAGCACACACAGCATACTCGTTTGCAGAAAGATAAAGAAAAGAAGCAACAAGCTTAAATATCTGAGTACCTACATCGCACCCTCAAACACCTCAACCCATCACAAAAGAAGAGGATGGGGAGAGAGGGAGTAAAAGGGTGAAGACTGCCCCCACACCAATCAATTACCATAGCGAATTTTATCGACTTTCTGGTATTAGTTTGGAAAAAAAAAAATATATAATTTAACACACCAAAATTCTAACTTGGTCATCAATAGATTTGTTTCCATATCTAACAACATTTTTTTCAACCATGACACACAAACTAAAACATGAAGAACTGGCACATCCCTCCCCCCTCTACTATACTTTCTCCTGCTTTCCCTAAATAAAAATTAAAATATTCCCAGACTTTTTATATTCAACTTTAATCAACAAATGCCACATTACAATTCTTCACCTAAACCTTAAATGGTATCTTTAATGGGGAACAGAAAGAGTAACCCACTTACCTTTAACCTAAAGATACAAAGAACTAAAGCTAAAGAAAAAAGACGAGAGATCTACTTAAAAACAACAGCTATACATGACTAATCTTCCCCACTCCAAATTTCATACTAGACAACTTCCTCATCTACTCTGAACAAAGACACCTGCTAACGCGTTTCTATATAAAAATCATTGGCTGACCTCTGGTAGCCCTCTCTGGTGAGGTAAAAGATCCTAACTTCTTTTCATGTACTTTTAAGCAGGAGCATCAATTCTCTAATGTATTTTTATGTAAACCTAAGATATGATGTTAATCAATCCAATCTTTCTAATGAACCTGTAAGCTTTTTTCTCAAAGTCTTTAAAAGGCAGGTTGAAGACTGTATGATTTTTATCTTGATTTGGTACTTGATACCATCAACGTAATTGCACTCTATTAGTTTAGTAAGTTGAGCCCACATTTCAGATCATACTATGTCACAAGTATGATGGGCAAAGAATAAGGTCAGGCATTAATTAATTTAATTTGTGTACATTGTATATTCGAATATGTGGTCCTTTCAGTAAAACAGTTGAAGACACTCATCTACTACAAATTCATCCAACAGCAAAGACCAGCCACCCTAGCCTGCCAAGGCCGGTGCTTTTAAAGTTCAAATTATACACAAATACAGTATCTTACACCCAGCAAGTAGTTTTCATGTCCAATCATAGTGTCACGAGCGGGAGTTTGGGCCCCGGAACGTGCGGCGCGCTCTAGCCTTTTGTCAGCAAGAACACTAGCCTTGTGCAAAAGAGGGGCTTGTGAGCACGAAGCAACACAAGCGGACAATCAAATATCAGGAGCACTCACGTCTATTTGGACAACGGGTGCGGGTGGTCGGGGCTTGTGACGGCCGATACTTCAAGGCGGGCACAAGCGGGTCCGAACCACGAGTTCTTAGTGCATCAAGTTGGTGTTGAGGGGAGCTATTATGCAAGTAAGACATAATATCTATAAAGATCTAACAACAAACAAGCATAAAAGCAAGACAACACTTGGTAGAAAGCTTAAGATTTCATTCAATCATTCACCCTCTAAAGAGCTTTAATTTAATTACAAGGAAAATCCCTAGTGAACACTGCACTACAATAACACAATAATGGGATCTAAGGCCTAGAAAGCATAAACTAACCGTAGGAAAGCATTAAAGGGGCATCTAATACATCAAAAGGAGTCGGATTCTAACACATAGCCTACAGTGGGCTAATAATGGATAGCACCTGGAATGAAGTAAATGACCATGATAATGATGTCTTTGTCCTCTATTTTAAGTAAAAGGCTTTTTTGGGGGTGTATCAAATCTTGTCTTACTAATAATCTGCCATAGCATTCGAATGTAAAAAAGTTAAACAGGGATTACATGAAGTAAATATAATAAGAGATATCATAATAAATGATGTTTAAAGCATTATACATAAAAAAGGATGAAAGGAAAATTACTTTTATGATTTTATCCACTTTAATTACCTACAGCATGTTGCCTTTCTAGGAAGATCAGTACCTACTAAATTACTTGTACCAAAAACACAAGCAGACAAAATCCATGAATCAAAAATCAGGAATACATTCATATACAAGAAGAAATAAACAAAGAATGTCATAAGATAATCTAATCAAATCTTTACCTAAAAAGGGAGTTGAAATCCCATGATAATGCTGGCTTTTCTGACCCTTAGGTTGAGGAAGTATCACTATCAGATTCTGCATTGATATGCAAAGTTGTTAAGGAAAGGAAAATGGTTGTGTATAAACTTGAAATCATAAGCCCAAACCCATAACTTAAAAAAATAAATAAATAAATAAAAAAGTACCACTGGAAGAGGATCCAGAGTCACTGCTTGAGCTTCTTGTACTATTTGATCTGCTGGCGTTGCCAGCTTGCTTTTCATGTTGAACAGGAGGCAATAAAAGGTCATTCTTCTCTTCTGCTCCATACATTTGAAATAAAGTTGTGTTATATTCAAAAGTTGAAAGAATTTAATAACAAGTAAAAACCTTATAAATAAGTCCAGAAATCTGGAAAGTATACCAGCTTTATTTTCTTTTGGGTTTTCCAAGATGGATGGAGCTTCATTCTGCATGGAGAGATGAAATTAATAAAATCAGAAAAACCAGCAAGATAGAATCATAATTTATAACTAACAAGCAAAGAGGGTTTGTTTCTCACTTTTTCTATAGTTGGTGCAGCGTCCCCTTCAACATGGGCCACTTCAGCCATTTTTTTGATTTTGGTCAGATTCTTTTTGTAGTTCATCACAAACCTGTCCAGCTCCCAAAGAGTCTCAGTGTCAACGCTATCAATGTCCACCTCAATCTCATCGTCATTTTGACAGAGTGAAGGATTCCTCTTCCTAATAATCTGGACAACATTGTCAAGCTTCTCTGAAGGTAAGTTCTGAAGGTCAGTGCTAAGCTTCTGCTTCTCCACATATGCCATGTCTCGCTTATTGGGATCTTTTGCCTTTGGCTTCTTTGGAACAGGAATCCTGCCTGTTGGCGTAAGATTAGGGTTTTTGGGTTTAGCACCAGCAGACTTTGTCATTGATTCTGATTTATCCAGTGTCCTAGTCATATCAACAGCAGGCGGCAAGGATGGTGGAGCCGGTGGAGCCTTTCTTGATGTTGGAGTTAAAAGACTGGCTTCATAGTCCATAGAAGGTCTCAGCTCCCGCATATATTCTGCCTCTACACTACTCCACTTTTCTTCAAACATTTTTGATATTATCTCTGCCATTATATAGACATCATGCCCTTTTGGATTATAAGTCATTGCATTATTAAAGGTAAGTCTAACATCCTCGGCAAATTCCTTAGGAGATTTGTACCAGTTGGTATTTAGCCTAGATTTCACAGTACCCAAGTCCATTGGATGCTTAATTATAGTGAAATAATCATGCAAACCAAGGCCCTTCACATCAACAGGGGTATTAAAGACCCATCCATGCTTGTGCTTCATTAAC
The DNA here is from genome assembly GCF_001683475.1 of Chenopodium quinoa. Taxonomy (NCBI): domain Eukaryota; kingdom Viridiplantae; phylum Streptophyta; class Magnoliopsida; order Caryophyllales; family Amaranthaceae; genus Chenopodium; species Chenopodium quinoa. The sequence continues at coordinate 6,776,732 of NW_018743792.1, forward strand.
TTATCCAGCAATACACTACAACTCTTAAATACCTTACTCAGAGAGCTGCTCATCCCAACTCCAGATCCAGACTCCCCGTTCTTCTTCCCCATGCCTTTCGACTTCTTGTTCTGTTCTGATGGTGTGATCTTGTCCTTACCCAGTATGAAATCTGAACTCTGATAAAACTGATTCGCCTTAGGGGTCCTCTTCTCCTTCTCCACATTTTCACTGGCACATTGACTATGTTCTGGCACAGTAACACTCAGCTGATCAATTGGCCTACCCTCATGCCACCCCACCGAACCAACCTCAGAATGAACTCTTTTCAACTTCCCCACATCATTATTACCACCATCCACCATAGACCTCATACCACTACCATTACGTTCAAGCTTCTTCACCAAACTCCTAACTAGATTAAGCTCACCCTCAAGTTTCCTCCTCAATTCACGCCTCTCCTTCTTCGTCTTACACATCAAACTAATCGAAACCCGACTCTCAACCCGGGAAAATCCCGTCCCACTCATTCCATTCCCCAACATATCGCGATGACCAGCAGCGTAACCACCACCACCACCAGCACCACCACCTCGACCCACACGATTAACCGACGACCAAGCCGCAAACCTGTTAAAACCAAGCTCCTTCCCAGAATTCAACTCTTGGGAAGGCAAATTTCGAGAATTTTCTTCAGCTAAGTTGGTTTTACGTCCTTTGAAAGATTTCCTACTGTAAACTTTACTATCACCCAACTTTTTCCTATCCTTAGAATTACCACCTTCACCCCCAACAATCCCAGTTGCCATAACCCCACCAAAACCCCGTAAAAAAAACCCCAATTTCAAACCATCTTCAATCTCAGCAGTCTAAAAAACTAAAAACACAACAAATAATAAAACCCTAAATCAACATTTTCATCAAACTTAAACAGCAAAATTCACAAAAAAACGATAATCCCAAGTTTCAAAACAACAAAAGTAAGGGTTTTTAGTGAAATCATACCTCAAAAACCAACGAATCTCTTAGATCTCTCCTCTCTCTAACTCTTTCTCTCTCTTGCCGTCGAGCTGAGGAGAACGGTGAAGTACAGCAAAGTTAGTTGCTGAGTTGACCATGTAAGAAGAGATGGCGCGTGAAAATCACGTGCAAAATAGAGGGCAAATTTCTTACGCACGTGTAAAGCACGTGACAGCTACTAGCCAGTAATAAGTGAGAGCTTTGATGCTTGCGTTGCAATTTCACTAGCGCGTGGTTTAACTGTTGTTATAGCGCGTTGGTAGTGGGAATGAATAATTATGCTATTGTGTTTTCTTTTTAGGAGCACTAAGACAATGATGAGGTATTTTCTGGTCTTAATTTGAGTATTGAGCAAGGATTTTGGAGTAAGTAAGGTGGATTATGGCCCAGGATTTTGGTTTTTCATTGATGTGTGTTTTTTAGCGCTGTCAAATTTCAAATAAAAATCGTTTAACTATCTGAAATTAGGGATTAAAGTACGATTTGCGGTGTGGTTTATACCCCAAATCAAAATCAAATCACATTAATTCGGTTTTGGAATTTTTCAAACTACACCCCACCATATTACTATTGAAATTAAACCAAACTGCACTGTTTAAAATCTGATTTTTCAAAATGAAAGTGAACCACACTGAATTTTATCCAAAGAGCAATAGCAGAACATTAAAATAGTAGTAGTAGTAGAACACCAACACTACAGCAACATAACACCAAAACAGTAGCAACAATCCAACAGAACAAGCACAGAGTATAGAATTGCAACATCAGTCAATAATTTCGATCATTTCATCAATATCAGCATCACCAATAGCCATATTCTTCAAGTCTAGCATTAAAGTAATAACCGAGTTAAATATTTATACATATATGAAAATAAATAACATGATTAAATGTTCTTATATATTACCTTCTTAGAATAATTTTCTGTCAAATAACAAAATTTACAATAAAACTTGATTTTGGTTCGGATTAAAGAGACATGAGTGAAGATTGCATACCTTTAGATTTGAGAGAGGAGTCGGTGAGTCATAGGAATAGCCAAGGGTGGACACCGGAGAGAAATTATGGCCCAATACCTGGTATGGACCCTTATACCCACTACCATAATATAATATTACTTTTCAAACATTTTAAAAAGGTAAATGAAAATTGAAAATGTAAAGTAAGGTAAATTATGGTTAAAAAAAAAAAAAAAAAAAACAAACAAACAAACTAGATGTCTAAGTCATGAGAACGGCGGAAGATCTCTGCCGGAGCTCTCTCAAAATAGAGGTCTGAGCCATGAGAATGGTGGGAGATCTCTATCGGAGCTGCAAACTTATGACTTCACATTGCAACCACAAATAACGGTGGAATTCTTTTCTGGTGATGGCTAAAGCCGATGACGCCAACTGCTCTCCGGAAGTAGCTGGTGAAAGTAGTATAATCGGTGGGCGAAGTGTCGACGACGACGTGAATTATTTGCCTGTACTAGCCTACTTTAATTTGTGTACTTACCATTATATTTTAGGAAAAATTGGAAGGAAGGTCCTTTTAAGTGGTCGACCTTGTGAGAAAGGTCCTTTTAAAAAAAAGGTGGCACACAAGATCCTTTTATGGCGTTTTGGTTGTGAGGAGGGTCCTTTGACCAAATTCCGGCGTTGACCTCCGTTTTCCGACCAAAAAGTCACGTGTTGTGCACGTGACCACTTAAATTAACCTTTTTTTTTTTTAAAAAAGGACCTTTCTCACAAGGTCGACTACTTAAAAAGACCTTCTTTGTAATTTTTCCTATTTTTTATTTGTATATTGTTATTACACTCTGATAAATTATTTTTATCATCGTGAATCTGGATATGTCTCATGTCTGTTTTCTGGGTATATTTTTTCTTATAATTTTTTGGGTTTTATTTAAATGTTATCAACTTATAACAATTGGTTTTTGTTTTTACTTATACTATTATTTTGATAAATATACTGTTATTATCAATATTTATATTGTTATTGTTAATTTGTATACTACTTGCACATTCGATAGTGAAGGTGGTGGAACAGTATGATAACCTCACCTACCCACTGTAATTTGAAGACGAAGATGGTAACTTTCTCTCTCCTATTACTATTAATAAAAATGAAGGTATTTTGAATTTCTATCTCTTGGGGTTAGGGAGGGACGAGAGAGAAAGAAAGGGAAAGAGTAATGTAGTTGACCAGTTTTCCGATGTGTATTCCGGAGCTTTGTGGTGGACGGGGACGTTTTAGGAAACTAAGCTTCCCGAAGAAAATAATTACAAATTTGGTTGCGTGGCAAAAGTATTTACAAAAATAAGCTTCTGGGGTTTACCCTCTATTTTTTTTTAAAAAAAATTCTGCTACAAAAACGCTGCCCCAGGCAGCGTTTTTATAGTTTGACTTTTTTTTTTCCTCGTTTATTTTTTTTTAAAATTAATTAAAAAAAAAGGCAACAGCATAAAACGCTGCCCCAGGCAGCGTCTTATGCTTAAACATAAGACGCTGCCCCAGGCAGCGTCTTATCTTGTTAATGAAACGCTGCCCCAGGCAGCGTTTCTGTCTGGTTGTAAAACCAGAAACTCGAGCTTCGTTTTCAATCACGTTTGCTCTTCATTCCTTCGCCTCCTTCGCAATCCTCTTCCTTCCCTTCCAAAATTTCCTCTTCAATCCTCTTCAACCCAATTTCGTATTACATCCAATTCAAGGTATGGTTAAATATTAGTTGAGTATTTACAAATTGTTCGTTATGTTTGTTGAATTCTTGAATTATTGGTTAGTGTTGTTGAATTATTGAATTGTTGGATATTGTTGTTGAATTGTTGGTTAGTGTTGTTGAATTCATGAATTGTTGGTTAGTGTTGTTGAATTGTTGGTTAGTGTTGTTGAATTATTGGTTATTGTTGAATTTCTTGAATTGTTGAATTTCTAGGGTTTATGTTGAATTTTGGGGGTTTTTGTTGAATTTAGGGGTTTAGGGTTGAGTTGATGAATTGTGATTGTTAAATATTAATTTGGATAATGTAGAATTGTTGGTGTTGAAATATTGAAGATGTTAAGTATTTGAATTTCTAGAATTATTGCTTGTTAATGGTGACCTAGTGATGCTTAGTTGTTCAAAAGTGGTTAGTTGGATGTGATTTAGAGATGGATTAGTGTGTTTTAGTGTAATGTGTTTTGGTTGTTGTGTAGAATATGGCCGCACAGAATGTAGTTTTGTTGTGCCGGTGGGGAGGTGAATTTTTGTTTGACGGACCTCGTGTCGAGTATAATGGTGGAAATATGGAACCACTGACACTTGAACCGAACATGACCTTCAGTGATTTCATGAACGAGGTTCATAGTAGCGTTAGTTCAAACCCGGGGAGTGTTGAACTAAACATTAAAATGAGGTTTGAGACCGGGAATGGGGTTCAAGTGTTACCTGTGTCCTCGAATAAGCATTTCAAAGCTTTAAGGAGCGTTGTAGCGTTGAAGGGTGTTCCCACAGAGATTTATGTGGAGATGGTGCCTATTTGTACCCAACAAAGTACCAGGGCAGAACTACATTCTACATTTATTTCCGGTAACAACACACAGCCGCAAGTGCCCTCACACGACACTCCCCCGGCTGAATATGGGATAGGATCTTTTAGTCGAATGTTGAACGACGATCAATTTCACATGCCGTTCAGCTCTCACATAGCTTCACCTGTACATAGGGCGACGTATACAGCAATGGCCGGGCAACCTGGGTCTTCGACATCAAACATCGTCACTTCTTCACCGATGCACCTGCATAAGAATACGCCTGTGCAAAATGATGTTCGAGCTTCGCCGACTGAACTAGTTGCGGTTCATCTTGACACAGTTGTGAATAACGAATTGTCTGTGTATGATGTGTACACAAATGATGAGGCCGAGAGCGGAGAGGAGGCAGACGTACTTCGGAACATGGATGTTGAACTCGGAGACATGGAAGTTGGTGAGCCCTTGGTCAGAACTCCCGTACCTTGGTTCAATGAGATAAATGAGGACTATGAAGTTGATCCGTATTGGACTGATGCAGGCAGTCGTCCATCTTTTGCTCCCGGTGGAGAATTTGAGAAGGGCATGTTCTTTGAAAGTAAGAAAATGCTCCTAGAAATGGTGAAGCTGTATTCCATACAAAAGAATCAACTGTACACTACGGTGACATTGAATGAGAGTGTCCTGTATTTGCGGTGCAAGAAGAAATGCGGTTGGATGCTACGAGGTACCAAGTCAAGTGCGGACTCTCGGGGCTTGGTGGACGGTGTATACTACAGTAACTTGGAGGTGTTTGAACGAGTGTTCTGGGCATTCGGTCCTTGTATTGACGGTTTTAAACATTGCATGCCTGTGATCTGCATCGATGGGACGCACCTCTACGGGAAGTACAAGGGAACACTGTTGGTGGCTGCAAGTGTGGACGCAAGCTTTCAGGTATTTCCACTAGCATTCGCGGTGGTGGAAGGGGAAAACACTTCTAGCTGGTCTTGGTTTCTGGGTTGCATTCGGGTTCATGTCACGCAAAGAGATGGGTTGTGCATTATATCTGATCGACATCCAGGCATAATTGCAGCAATGAGTGATCCTAACGTTGGATTCACTGAGTCGCGAGCCTGTCATAGGTTTTGTGTTCGCCACATAGCGTCTAACTTGAGGACACACGTGCGAAGCAACGAGATGAGAGATGCGTTCAAGGGTGCGGCTTACCAAAGGCAAGAAAGAAAACTCAACACTGATTTGTGTTTCATCGGTCAGGAGTGTCCCAAGGCCATGGAGTACATTGTTCAAGTCCCTTTCAGTGCCTGGTCTCTCTTTCACGATGCAGGTCGCCGATTTGGGATATGTACTACCAACTTCTCTGAACCTTTAACAATGTGCTTAAAGGAGCCCGGTTTCTACCGATCATGTCTCTTGTCGAGTTAACTTTCTACAGGGTTAACAAGTACTTCACGCTTAGAAGGGAGTCTTCTAAGACGAGGTATGAACTAGGACTTCCATACCCCCCAAGGTCACTGCCATTCTTGAGAAGAACACTGCAAATGCAAGATATCACAGGGTCGAAGCATATAATCGCCGATTGCATATTTACCAGGTCACAACTGAAAGGGGGGAGCGATTTGGTTGCAAGGGAGGTCATAAGCATACGGTTAACTTTCAACTTCTAACGTGTACGTGCAACAAACCGAAGATATTCCATCTCCCATGTTCTCACGTTCTAGCCGTTTGTGCGACGTACTCATTGTCAGAGCGTCCATGGGTAGACCCTTCGCTTCAATCAAAGGCCTACACCGACACGTATGCAGCCCAATTTTGGCCTATCCCCCGTGAGACAACTTGGGAGCAGTACGTCGGCCCGAAGATCATTGCCGACAGCAGCATGGTTCGTGGGAGAGGGCGACCGAGGTCAAAACGCATACGCAACGAAATGGATGAGACTAACCGGCCACCCACCAGATGCAGCAGATGCCATCAGCAAGGTCACAACAGGACAACGTGTCCAGCCAGAACGACGTAGAACATTACTTTTGAGTTTTTATTTGGTTTGCTGTAACAGATAAAACAATAACATTTGCTGTAACAAATAATACTTGTTAAATCATATTTGTGTTTAATCTATACCGTAGTCAGTGAACAGATACCATGGACAGAGAGGTGCATTTACCCGGACCGCTTGACCCTTCCGTGCTTACACTCCAGGCCACGCACCGGAGCACTGCCGTATGGCATCAATCGGTAACATTTACTTCCTATGCCAACATACTTAAGAATGCTCCTTGAAATTATCGTTTTACACTTACGTTTATGTATTTCATTTGCAGGTTGATCCCGCGAAGCCGCTTGTTTGCAGGCACCACACAGCCAGAGTAATGGTGGGGTGGGCCGTCGAGGCACGCGTCCTAGAGTACATCGAGCTCGCTGGTTTTGGAGGAATTCACCGGATGGCCTTCAGGGCCATCGACCGAGCGCTTGTGACTGCGCTCGCGGAGAGGTGGAGACAAGAGACCCACTCCTTCCAAGACAAGAGACACGTATGATGGCCACTCGATGCATTCACAGTTCGAGCTCGGACAGAGTAGTTGTGGAGGTGATTTTACGACGCCGACATTCTCAGAGGACTACACCTTCCACAGCACTGCGCCGTCCGGCTCCCAGGAGGTGCCAGATACCAGCCAGCTGACTCCCCCGCCGCCTCTAGACCCATTCACCACCATTACTCATTACAGGCGGCGGCGTGTCAGACAGAGGGCCGAGCAACCTGACCTAGATCAATTGCCCCGGATAGATGAATCGGGATAGTGTTAGCTTAGTTATTTCATGTAGTAAAATTTTTGTATAGATTAGGTATATAACATTTACATTTCTAATATAATAAATGTTTTTCGGTCAACATTTGTGTGTTATGTTCTTTGTTTCCCAATATGTTTTGATTTATGTATATATTGACTTGTCAACGGTGGTGGTGGAAGGTAGTGGTGTGAGGTGGAAGGTTGTTGGAGGTGGTGGTGGTGGAAGGTTGTTGGAGGTGGTGGTGGACGGTTGTTGGAAGGTGGTTGTGGTAGTGGGAGGTCGGGGTGGAAGGTGGTGGACGGCGGTGGAGGAAGGTGGTGGAAGGCGGTGGAAGCCGGTGGAAGGCGGTGGTGGAAGGTGGTGGTTGGAGGTGGTGGAAGGCGGTGGTGGTGGAAGGTGGTGGAAGGTGGTGGAGGTGATGGTTGGAGGTGGTGGAGGGCGGTGGTGGAAAGGGGTTGGAGGTGGTGGAAGGTGGTGGTGGTGGTGGTGGTGGAAGGCGGTGGTGGTGGAGGGCGGTAGTGGAAAGGGGTTGGAGGTGGTGGAAGGAGGTTGGGGGTGGTGTTGGAAGGATGTTGAGGGTTGGGGCAAGAAACTGGTTTGGTGCTGCCAACCAGGTAAAACGCTGCCTGGGGCAGCGTTTTACCTGTAAACATATACAGATAAAACGCTGCCCCAGGCAGCGTCTTATGTTCAAGCATAAGACGCTGCCTGGGGCAGCGTCTTATGTTTAAGCATAAGACGCTGCATGGGGCAGCGTTTTATGCTGTTGCCTTTTTTTTAATTAATTTTTTTAAAAAAATAAACGAGGAAAAAAAAAAGTCAAACTATAAAAACGCTGCCTGGGGCAGCGTTTTTGTAGCAGAATTTTTTTTTTTTAAAAAAAAATAGAAAGTAAAACGCTGCCCGAGGCAGCGGTTTACCCCAGAAGCTTATTTTTGTAAATACTTTTGCCACGCAACCATTTTTGTAATTACTTTCGTAATGAAGCTTAGTTTCCTAAAACGTCCGGTGGACGGAGCATTCTAAGTAGATGAGAGAGAACACAATTTTTACAGCTTGCACATGTAGTAAGTTTTTGTGAGGTTAATGTCCTAATAAAATCTAGAATGACGCTTATACCCCTAGGTATTGGGCATAGGGTCCATACCTGGTAGTGGTCCATCAGGTCTCGGACACCGGATGGTGTAGGGTGGATGTCGTCCAGAGGACGGTGAACGGTGGAGTTAGAGTGTGAGAGTGGACTACTAGAGTGAGTCAGTAAGAGAGAGTGAGAGAGCATACAAAAAGGCATATAAGGGTGAAATATTAGGTTTTTTTTTTTGTGTGATATATGTAGGCTATAAATTAGAATTGGGCTAGGTTAAAATTTAGATATGGGCCATATTTCGGTTTCTATTTCGGTGTTCGGTTTTTCATATCTTGAAACCGAAACCGAACCGCAAACCGCAAATTTTTTTTCTTAAACCGCATCGAACCATATTAGAAAAAAAGCCACACCACGTTTCTAATTCGGTTTGGTTTGCGGTTCGGTTCGATTTTAAACCGCATAATTTCACCACTGACCGAAATTTACCGAGCTAAATGAGAACCGAATCTGTTTAAAACCTTTTTTAGTAAACTTGAAATCGAACAAATCCGAATAATATTAAACCGTACTGTTGGGTTCTGTTTAGTACATAATTAACCTCAAGTAACACCCAAAAAGTGTTACATAAAGTAGTAAAAGTGATATTATAGATAATAGGTAATACTTTAGTGGGTGATACATCCGCCCATGTTACCTAAGGTCTTATGTAACACTTTAGACAACGTATGGTAACACTTTAAAAAGTGTTACTATAAACCCTCTTATGTAACACTTGTTTATATTATTGGTATCATTTTTAAAGTGTTACTTTTTGTTTCTTAGGTAACACTTATATTTAGTAACATTTTTCAATCTTATAGTAACACTTTTTCCGACATTGTGTATCACTTTTGTAAACAAATGTAACACCTTGTTGATTATTAGGTAACATATTTTAATCATCTTTTAACATATAGTAACACTTCATTCAATCTGATGTATCACTCTTTACCATAATAATAATAATAATAATAATAATAATAATAATAATAATAATAATAATAATAATAATAATAATAATAATAATAATAATAATAATAATAATAATAAATTGATTCAACATTGAAAATAAATTTATTTAAATGAACATATTTTACATCAGTATAAAACTGTAAATACAAATACACAAGTGTACTCTTTCACAGTAGAAAAACTAGGAATCCTAAAGACAAGGGGCTATTATGCCCCTCCTCGTCGCAAACTCGCAACTACTAGTTAATCCGTCAGCATGATCACCTCTCTAAAAAACAGAGGCACATGGAAATGACTCCAAAACGGCAATCTCTTTTCTCGGCATTTCATCTCATGGAGTGAAGTAGCTACACACTGAGCACATGAAAAAAGAGCAAAAGTAGGAGCTGAGAACAATAGTACACTAATCATCAAGGCCTTTTTGTTCGCGAACTTAATTTTATAGATTAAAACTAATTTCACGCAATATAATCAAATTTAGATTTTTGCTGATAACCAGATTTTACAAAGTATAACTGATTTTAGCTGATATTATTTTTTATTTCCCCCTAAATAGAGCCAAACTCATTCAATAAGCAAACATGAATTTTAAAAATTCAAAAAGCATCCGTGTAGCCCCCAAACGATGTCCAAGGGCTATTGCTCCTGTATTAACATTAACTTTTACTAAATCGAGGTTCAGTTTTTTACGACAGTAAACATACTGTGATGCAAAGGCCTGTGTTTGAAATGGATATTTTAAATATGAGGCAGCTAGTTCAGTGGGCTAACCTCAATCAATTGTCTCTTATAGATTAGTATCGTTCAAATTTAGCCTGACACATTTCACAACAGTAGGAATGGCAAAAGCTATGCATGCAAAATGCATTATAATTCCAGTTTTCCAAGCAAACCTGACAAGCAATTACATAAGAAAGGATTAAAGATCAGCACAAAATGTTATCACTATTAAGAACTAAAAAAAGGGGCAACACTAATTCCAGCTTACTAAAGAAACAATAAAGAAAAATAAATATCAGTAAAATATTATCTCTCTCTATTATGAACTCTGATTAGGGGATTTTTGCTCCCACCAATCGGAATGCGCCACGTGGGCCAATCAGGTCCTGCCAAGTGTCCCCCAGTTGGAACTGTCAGGGCTTGCCACGTGGCACACACTTATTCGTCCACCCTGGACCTATTATGTCATGACACGTGGCATACTCCATGCCTAATGGAGAAGCCGGCCACCTAGGCCCAACTTTCGAGGGAAGCCCAATCAGCCCAAGGTTAACCTAAACCTAGATTGGCATGTTTCCCGAGGTTATAAATACCTCCCTTAATCCTTATTAAGGGGGATTACACACATTAAACACTCTCACCTAGAGAGACCCAATCACTTTAATTTCTGCATTAATTTCTCCTTAAGCAAGTACTAACTTGACCGTTGGAGGCGGATCTCCAATCATCCGGAGCATCCGTTTGTTTTGCAGGTACAGGCGTCCGGTTCCAGTCTCGGAGTTGTAACTCTCCCGCAGGACATCAGAAAACCCCGAAACATTTTGACGCCATCTGTGGGGAGAGTACTTCTGAGATGGCATCCATGTCTATACCGACTCCTGAAGAGTGGCGTCCCCTAGACGACCCTCAAGTTCAGTCGGACCATGATACTGAGAATGAATTTGAAGTTGAAGCTCACATAGCTTCAGACGGGACCCTAAGGGCCCGACGCACCCGTCATACCGAAAGGGGGGAACGGGAACATCTTCAAACTGGAAGTGAGCCAGCAGGCGCGCCGCCTGTTCGGCAGCAGCCGACTGATGGGTCTGCTCCCATCACAAGGAACGAACTCATGACCTTCATGAGGGACTTCAAGGGAGAGATTCAAGAGTTGCTCAACAAGAAGCCTGCTCTGACCAAGGAACAGTCGGCTAAGAAACCCTCCACTTCAGGGAAGAGGAAGCCAGTTCAAGGGCGAGAGGCGACCCCTCATCCCAAATCTAGGAAGTGGGAGCCGTCTGCCCTTGATTTCACAAAATACCGTTTTCCTACTCCAGGAAAGAGGAAACCTGTTCGTCATATTCAGGCGGACGGGTCGAAGAAAACATACACAGATGCTCGGTTATTGCTAGAACAGAAGAAGAGTGACCGATTGTCAGAGTCGGCCTCTACTTCAAACTTCCAAGACAGTCTGCGCAATACCTCGATGAGACATACTCAAGCGCATCATGAGAGTCAGTTAGGCGGTACCTCTCGTCAGTCGGGCTTTCACAGTGACCAGGCGGTACCAAACTTATCATTTGTACCGCAACAACAATATTTTTTGCAGCCACCTCTGTTTGGTGGGCATGCAGCAAAGAATGTCCAACCTATGGACTGGCAGCTACGGTTGCTTAGACTTGGGGAACAGCCGTCGGCCTTCTCCAAGGAAATTGCTGAAGCCGCTCAGCCGGCCAAAGTGAAAAATGTATTAGTAGGCGCCTATGACGGCACTACTAACCCAGAAGACCATTTGATGGCATTCACCAACCTGATGTACCTTCAAGGGTTGGATGATCCCACTTGGTGCAAGTGTTTCCCAGCGACTCTCAAAGGAATCGCACAACAATGGTTCGGCAACCTGCCGACTGGTTGTGTGAATAATTTCAGGACGCTTGCTTACTTATTCACCTCCAACTTTGCCATGAACATCCCTGCGAAGAAAACGACCCTTGATTTAGGAACGATTCAGCAGGGCGAGAAGGAGGGGCTTCGTTCTTACATCAGGCGGTTTAACCTGATGAGAATACAGATTCAAGGGTTACCGGATGAGGTAGCCTATACTGACTTTTTCAGAGGCCTCAAAGACGGATCGACATTCAAATTTGATTTGGTCCGAAAGAGGGTGGCGACTCTTCAAGAGGCCTTGATTGAAGCAGAAGCCTATATACAGGCGACTGATCTTTGCAGTACAAAAAAGTCGGACGGGAAAAGGTTCGACAAAAAAGAAGGGCGACAGAAACAGTTGTCGAACAAAGATGAGAAGAAAAGGAAAGAGGTCTGGGCAGCTGATTCCTCTAAACAGCCGGCCCAGAAGAAGAAAAAAGAATTCAAACCATACTCCCCAAAGTCTGCGTTTAGCAAGGACAGCCAAGCTATCCTAAAGGAAATCAAGGGACGGATCTCAATTGAGAAGCCGGACCCCATGAAGGGTTCTGCAAGCAATAGGAACCAAGAAAAATTCTGTGATTATCATGAAGATGTTGGTCATCACACCAACGAATGCATCAGTCTTATGCGGTGTCTGGACCGCTTGGCTGAGCAAGGCGATCTTGACTCTTATGTCATGAAATCCACGGGGAACACTTCCTCGAAAAAGCAGTCGGCCAAAAAGAGTCAACAGGCCGACAACTCTGATACAGATGATGCAGTCGTCTACACCATTGCAGGTGGCTTCGCAGGAGGCGGTCCCACTATTAGGGGTAACAAAGACAATATCAGGCGGTTAAATGTAAATTCCGTTCACCAAGAGCGGCCCTCCAAATATTCATTTCCTGAGATTGTCATCACCGAAGAAGATCTAGGAGGCATAAGGTGGCCGCATGACGACCCTATCGTTATTGAGTGTAAAGTGGCCAACCAAAGAGTTGGCCGAATCCTTATAGATACGGGAAGCTCCTCAGATCTTATCAGTAGCAAATGTCTGTCAAAATTAAAATATCAGACTGATTGCATACATCCGGCATCCCACCCTTTAGTAGGGTTTGGAGGAGGAGTCGTCCACCCAGTGGGATGAGTGGATTTACCCATCCGCCTGGGTGAAAAAGGGGAAGGACGACACATGGTAGTCCGGTTCCTGGTAGTAGAAGAACTCTCGGCCTACAACATGATTCTGGGACGACCAACCCTGAATAATTCCAAGGCTGTTATAATCCCATCACTTATGTTGCTCAAGTTTGAGAGGGATAATGGAACAGTCGGGTCCCTAAGGAGAGATCAGAGGATGGCCCGAGAGTGCTATCTCTCGGATATCAAACCCACTGTTATGACGGCTGGATCAAGTGGTGGAAAAACAGACCTTGACAATGTCAAGGAGAGTGCGCCTGTTCAAGAAGCAGGCGGCAAGAAGAGAAAGGCAGCCCAGACGGGGGCCGCAAGAAAAGACCGAAAATAGCAATCATTGGCAGAGGAGCGGTCGGACGAATTCCGCTCTCAGCCGGCTGGTGAGCATACGGATCTGATCTTAGACGACTCACGTCCTGACCGAACAGTCAAAGTTGGGACGACTGCTCTGCAGATCCTGGGTGACGATTTGCACAAACTATTGAAAGAATACAAGGACATCTTTGCATTCGAAATCCACGAAATGCTAGGCATTAGTCCTGACCTGGCGGTACATAAACTGGTTGTGGATCCGAAAAAGAAGCCGGTAAGGCAGAAAAAGCGGAACCATGGCGAAGAAAGAAGTCAGGCGGCAGCCGCCGAAATAAAAAAAACTACTTGATGCAGGGTTCATTCGGCAATGTTACTTCCCAGACTGGGTTGCAAATGTGGTGCTTGTTAAAAAGCCGAATGGCACATGGCGAATGTGTGTAGACTACACAGACTTAAACAAGGCGTGCCCCAAAGGCAGTTACCCTCTGCCTAAAATTGATAACCTGGTCGACTCAACAGCCGGCCATGCTTTGATGAGCTTTATGGACGCCTACTCTGGTTTCCATCAAGTTCCCTTATGGAAGAAAGATCAGGAGAAGACGGCCTTCGTCACTGATCAAGGGTTATACTGTTACACGGTTATGCCGTTCGGTCTTAAGAATGCCCCGGCCACCTTCCAACATATGATAAACACTGTGTTCTTTAATCAAATAGGGAGAAACGTCGAGGCATACATTGATGATATAATTGTCAAGTCTAAGCTTCAGACAGATCATCTGTCGGACCTCCGAGAAACTTTCGCCACACTCAGGCGGCACCATGTCATGCTCAATCCCAAGAAATGTGTATTTGGAGTTGAGTCTGGGAAATTTCTCAGATTCCTTATCAATCAGAGAGGAATAGAGGCGAACCCTGAGAAGGTACAGGCGGTCATCGATATGCAGTCGCCTCGTACCGTCCGAGAGGTTCAGAAGTTAACAGGTTGTCTGGCGGCCTTGGGAAGATTCCTAAGTCGATCAGGCGACAAATTCTTATACTTCTTCCAGGCCATTAAGAAGAAGGCAAGGTTTGAATGGGGGCTAGATGCTGAGGCGGCCTTCCAGAAATTGAAAGTTCACTTGCATTCCTTGCCAAGGCTGGTCAACCCTTTGCCCAAAGAAGTACTCTACATGTACCTGGCCGTCTCTGATCATGCGTTAAGCGCTGTTCTTCTTGCTGAAAGAGACGGCTGTCAGCTCCCGGTCTACTTTGTCAGTCATGTATTGAAAAATGCCGAGTTGAGGTATCCCTTAGTGGAGAAATTTGGTCTTGCACTCTTCATGGCTGTTAAAAAATTGAAGCCCTACTTTTTGGCACATGCAGTCGTCGTGTATACAGATCAACCTATCAAGCGGCCACTGACCACCATGGAGTCGTCAGGCCGGATGATCAAATGGGCCATAGAAATTCAGAGCCTCGAAGTTACTTTCGAGCCTAGAAAAGCAGTGAAAGGGCAAGCCTTTGCTGACTTTATTGTTGAGATGACTCGCCCCCTGATTCTCGAGATCCAGACCAAGTCAGGAAGGTATATATGGATGGAAGCTCTACTTCAAATGGTTGTGGGGCAGACGTCATATGTCAGTCGCCAGAGGGCGACAGGTACGAGTATGCTCTACGCTTCAGTTTTCAGGCCTCAAACAATGAGGTAGAATATGAAGCTTTACTAGCCGGAATCCGCATGTGCAAGGCTGCAGGGGCACGAAAAATAGACGCCTGTTCCGATTCACACTTGATAGTGAGTCAGTATAATGGTGAATACGAAGCAACCCATCCGGCCATGATCAAGTATTTACAGGCAGTACGACAGGCAGTTGGGTCCCTTGAAGATTTTCATTTGACTCAAGTGCCGAGATCAGAAAACAACCAGGCGGATGCCCTTTCAAAATTAGCATCATCCGCCTCTTGTGATACTCCTCGAACTGTTTTTTGGGAAGTGATGGAGAAGAGAAGCATCGAGGAAGACCCTATTGGAATCCTAGACAGAAGCTCAATCTTGATGGATCCAATCAGGGCATATCTGACAAATGGTATCCTGCCGGATGATCATCACTAGGCGGCAGCGCTGAAAAAACGAGCAGCCAGTTTTGAAATGATAAAGGGAGAACTTCACAAAAGGGGGTACCTTCAACCCTTCTTAAAGTGTGTTACTCTAGAAAAGGGGCGAGAGATATTAGACGATCTTCACTCTGGTTACTGTGCTTCCCATATAGGCGGTAGGACGCTTGCTCAACGGGCAAGGTGGCAGGGCTACTTTTGGCCTACTTTAGAAGCAGATGCAATGGAGATGGCGAAAAAATGTGACAAGTGCCAAAGGTTTGGCAAACTAATTCACCGTCCGGCTACTGACCTCACTACCATTCATAGCCCACTACCGTTTGCTAAGTGAGGCATGGATATTCTGGGTCCCTATACGCCTGCTACAGGCGGAAGGAGGTACATACTTGTTGCAGTCGACTACTTCACTAAATGGGTGGAGGCGGAGGCTGTAAAGGGAATCAAGACGAAGGATGTAATTTCATTCATTTGGAAAAATGTCATCACCCGGTTCGGGGTTCCCATGTCTATGGTCTTTGATAATGGTCCCCAATTTGAGACGCCTGTTCTCAAAAGCTGGTTGGGTGACCAAGGAATTGCACACTACTTTGCATCTGTCGGCCGTCCACAAGCAAACGGCCAGGTAGAAGCCTTTAATAAAATCATCTCAGACGGTCTCAAGAAAAAGATTGAACGAGCAGGCGGCCTATGGGCGGATGAATTACCACATGTTCTCTGGGCCATTAGGACGACTGAAAAAGGGGCGACTGGAGAAACTCCATTCCTCCTAACTTATGGTGCGGAAGCTGTTCTTCCAATTGAACACCACGAGCCGAATCTTCGAGTAATGCTATATGACGAAGAGGCAAACTGGGAAGCCATGCGCCTGACATTAGACTCACTCCCTGAAAGGAGGGGCAATACTGTCTTGCGCCATGAAATTTACCGCCTGAGAATGACTCGATCATACAACAAAAAAGTACACAGGCGTCCACTCAAAGTGGGGGACTTTGTACTTAGAAAAATGGAAGAAGTTGGTAGGGCTAATGAGTCTGGCAAACTAACTCCCAACAGGGAAGGACCCTACCGAATCTATGAAGAGGTCAGGGACGGTACCTACCGTCTGGAAACACCAGACGACCAACCGTTGCCTCGAACTTGGAATGTAGATAATCTTAAGAAATATTTCTTTTGAATGATGTAAATAGTCGAGGACTGCTTAATAAAAGTTTGATGTTTTATTCAATTCTGTACTAAAAGGGGCATGCCTACTGACAAACAGTCGGCTACTCTCCATGTTTAATTTTCATTCTTACTTAAGAGGGGCACGCCGCTTGTTCCACACAACCGGTTACTCTCCCAGAACACAGTTCACCAAGAACTATCAAAGGCTCATGGCTAAAATGATCAGACCAGGCGCCAAGCCAATGATCAAAATATAAAAATTCAATTCGACCTGTCCCAACGTTATAGCAGGCGTCCGACGGCATCCATCCGGATGAAATTCGTTGCAGAGAGCAGCTCCCTTTTGGGTGGAACATTGTTCTATAAAATCATTACACGGCACCTATACGACTGTCTAACCAAGACAACCACGTAGCCGTTTCACGGACAAGGATACCTCTCACTTAACTGACTAATCAGGTCAAACAAGTGTTCGCAGTAACCATCCGTGTCAACCGACTGACTGAACTACTTGGGATAAAAACAGTTGGTATCTTATGAGTTAATAGCCAACAAACATTGGCGAATAAAGGGGAACAACTGGTACCCACCGCTGAATACCTCTACTACTCAGTCACTTGGCGACTAGGTAACAATTATGTTTCCATGGTCACTCTTTTAAAAAAAAAAAAAATTTGGTATGAAGCTAAAAAGGTGTTCATACGACGCCTGTTCACACTAGATTAAAAATGGCGGGGAACAGTCGGCCTGGACCGACTAGAGTCTCCAGCTTTAAAAACAAACAAGGCAGGTAGGAAACCACCTTCCTACTTGGTTGAAAAAAATCCATTCTTTAAAGTGGCCGACTGATCGCTTAGCCTGGAGACAAACAACCAGTCGTCCAGGGGCATAGGTAGTGTGACTAATTATTTCGTACCTGTCCGCAACTATCGGCCATGCAAAACAGTCGGTATAGTGTGCAATTGGATATAAGAATATTCAATACTTAAACAAATTTGAAACAAAACAAAAATGAAATATTTCAGCATAAATGAAGCCGGTCATTAAAGACCGGCCAAATATTCAGAACCCCCGGCCCCCTGGCCGGGTAAATACAAACAAACGGCACGCAGGCCGTGGAAAGAAGACATAAAGCTTAAGAAGGGGGCAGATCTTCAATATTAGCAGCTGCCGCCTGGTCAACACTCTTCTTGCTTGACTCGGCTTCAGCTGCATCCTTCTTCGATGCATTACCCCCAAGCGGCACAAGCGCCACTACCGGCTCCTCCTCCTCCAACGCCTCGTCCTCAGCAGCCGCCAGGATCTCTTGATTATATCTATCAGAACACTGGCGGTACGTTTTTTCCCAGGAGGAATAGTCGGCATTGGGGAAGAGGCGGCCCCAGGTCATGTGCTGGATTTGAGCAGAGTCTTCCATCATCTCCCGGACCAGCTCTTTCTTTTCTTGCTCGGCCTTTTCCGAGAGCTCCTGAGTAAGACTCTTCTCCTGGGTCACCAGGCGTTCCTTTACGTTCGCCAAGGATTTCTCCAAGGTTTCGTATGAGGACATCTTTTGCCGAAGAGGTGTTAGCTCGGCCTTGAGATTGTTGATGGTGGCCTCCAGCTCGCTTTTTCTCTTCTGGGCCGCCTCTAACTGAGCCCGGATGGCAGAAGTAGCCTGCGCCTGATAATAAAGAATGTCAATTGTCAGAACCTCATTTTGGGCAATTTGAAACATTGCCTTATCACAGTCAGAGGCGGCCATAGCTTTTGCGACCTTTACCTCTTTGTTCTTCCTGTCAAGCGGCTTACGGAGGCCGTTCACTCGGAGCAGGGCCTAAGAAAAAAGGGAACAGGCGTCAGTTTCCAAACAAAAAAAACAGGCGTCCTGGAATTCAAATACTCAAAAATATGCTAAGTATACCTCACCAAGGACCCCTGCAATCCCGTCTAGATCAAGGGTGCCGACACCCCTGACCGCCTCCCTTTCAGCTGGAGGAACGGCCTTGATCATAGACTTGGCCACCTCGACCAAGTCAGGCTCCTGAGGGTCGGCTGCATCAAGCATAAACAAACGGATTAGACCTAGTAAAGAAGGGAGCAAGTCTAAAATTTACAAGGACAATTTCATACTTCTAGGTGGCCCAGCTGGAGTTTTAGAAGGAGTGGCCGGCTGCTTCTCAGCCGCCGCATGTTTCCTGGCAGAACCAGGAGAGCTCGCAACAGTCGTCCTCCGAGTCTTGGAGTCCGGTTGTTGGGAAGAAGAAGCTCTTGGAGCTCCGGTCTATAAAAAAAAAAAAAAAAACACTCGGTCAGTATATGCATAAACCCAACTCCAAAAAAGAGAGTGAAGGGTTCGAAGCTCACCAAGGGTGCCCCCTTGTTGGGGGAGTCGGTTGAAGACTGTTGCATGATGGAGGCCCGCAACATGGCCGCCGCAGTCTTGGAGGCAGTAATTTTGCTCATGGCGTCCGCTGCAAAAACAAATAGCAAAGTTAATAAAAAGTCATCACAGAAATGCATGGAAAAACAGAGTATTCGACAGGCCGGCTACCTCTTGAGCACCGACTGCTGAGGCCACAAGCGGCCAAAAAGTACTCGTCGTAGAGCCATTTGAAGCTCGGGACGCAGTGCAGGGGTACTTGCTCTCGTACCCCTAAAGAGTTCACCCTCGACTCTACTTTGAAGAGTCCTTTATCTAGGATCTCTTTCTTAGCCTTGGGGGGAACAGGCGGCATGCTGCGGCCGCCTGCAAAAAGGGGCGGATTCTTGTTCCACATGTTGAAGCGTTTGTTCAGCTTTGTGTCTGAACTCTCAATGATAAGGAAGGTGCTCCGCCAGTCCTTCCATTTGTTTGCTTTACCTCTAGTCATGAGGTAGCCCCTGTGGCTCGTCAATTGATACCAGCCGGTACTGCCTGCCTTAGGGGTCCGACTGAGGTAGTTCATGTGGGCGAAAGCCTCGAAGTTTGGCTCCACCCCGTGCAGTTCGCACCCGGCCACATAGCCGAGTACGTTGACCCAGGAGTTCGAGGCTAACTGTCATAACCCCAACTCATACCCATCCAAGATCCGCTGAACAACCGGATATAGTGGGAAGCGCAGCCCAGCCTTGATGGCCGCCTCGTAGCAGCCAAAGCAGGCGCCATCATAGCTAGTACCAGCCGGCCAGACGACTGTGTCCTCTGGATCCGGCACGAACACTAAAAAGCCGGGGCCCATTGTGTGGTTCGCAATAAAGCTCCCCACTTTCTCTTGCATGGCCGTTATCCGGCCCCATGGAACAGTGCAGTAGTAGGGGGATTTTGCTCTCGGTAAGAGGCGGATGGCTCCGCCCAATTGTCCCTCTTCTCAACTGCATGAGAAAGCCTCGCCTCTTGTAGGCGACTGTTTTTCTCTTCTGTGTCCAGAGAAGCATGACCAGAAGAGCTAGACTCGGATTCGTCCTCTGACGAGTCCGAAGAGGACGACTCCTCCCCTCTCCCAGAGGGGCCCGCCTCCTCTCCTTTAAAAGGAGCAGGAGAAAATGTAGACTTGTCAACTGTAAAATTAGAAGGGGTCACTTTGACTCCTCCCTCAGAACTGCCGGCTTTCAAGCCGCTTTGGTTCACTTCCACATCTGACGCCTTGTCAGATGTTTCACTAATCGGCACCCTGTGAGAGGAGCCGTCTGAGTTCGAAATCCTAGAAGTTCTTTTTGTTCTTGCCATCATGTTTTGCATAGACACAGAGACAGTCGGACTTTGTATAAAGGGCAAAGATGGGTCCGGAAAAGGGCAGGCGGCACTCCTAGTCCTAGATTCAGCCGTCCCCGGTGACCGACTGATCACTAACCTAGGTCGTGTCGTGTGCTTCCGTGGTGCCATTTCCAAAAAAGAATAAAAAAAGAGAAAATTAAGAGTAAGAGAACCGACGGTTACCTGAACGAGTGACGTTGATGACGTTCTGAAAATCCTTTGCAGTCGGCTTGTTAGAGCAGGCGGTAGGCAGAAAGGGTCCAAAATGTCAGAGCAAGTTCAGGGGTCCGAATGTTCTCTCACAAAGTTCTCTAGTGTGAAAATGACCGAAGTCAACACTCCTTTATATAGGCGAAGTGAGAAGGCGAAGGGTCACTTCCAGAATTCAAAATTTTGGCGGGAGAATCTCTCGGCCTTTCGCCGAGTGACACCTGTAGCAGGCCGTCGCCTGTTACAGGGCGACACATGTCACAGGTAACACGTGACCAGTCACGTGCCACCTATGAGGGGCAAATGATAAGGGGATTTTTTGCTCCCACCAATCGGAATGCGCCACGTGGGCCAATCAGGTCCTGCCAAGTGTCCCCCAGTTGGAACTGTCAGGGCTTGCCACGTGGCACACACTTATTCGTCCACCCTGGACCTATTATGTCATGACACGTGGCATACTCCATGCCTAATGGAGAAGCCGGCCACCTAGGCCCAACTTCCGAGGGAAGCCCAATCAGCCCAAGGTTAACCTAAACCTAGATTGGCACGTTTCCCGAGGTTATAAATACCTCCCTTTATCCTCATTAAGGGGGATTACACACATTAAACACTCTCACCTAGAGAGACCCAATCACTTTAATTTCCGCATTAATTACTCCTTAAGCAAGTACTAACTTGACCGTCGAAGGCGGATCTCCAATCATCCGGAGCATCTGTTTGTTTTGCAGGTACAGGCGTCCGGTTCCAGTCTCGGAGTTGTAACTCTCCCGCAGGACATCAGAAAACCCCGAAACAAACTCCATTTAACAATCAATGCATTCTGAGACTTTAGCCTAGTACAAGACAAAAACTATACACAGAACTAAATAAAAAAGGCAAGTGTTCATTAAAGATTCTGAATAAAAACCTGGAAAAAAACACCACAAATTGAAGTTAGTTGAATCTTGAATAGCATATTAAGTAGCAGATAGTTTAGGTGAAAACCGAAAACCAATAGCAGATTCTACTCATCAGATTTTATACCAAGTTATTAACATTCCACAACAAGAGGCTAACATATTAGCTTTTAGAATTTACTCAGAGGTGTATCTTTATGTGCTTGCGGTTTAGGAACCAAATCCCATATCTATATAGCAAGAGAAATATGGTTAGAAAACATTAATTTCAAACTTGGTCATGGAATGAAAAGGCACTTTACAAAGCAATCACCTTTTGAATATCTTCTCGCAGAAGAGCTTTGAGATTTTCAATGGATGTTTGTTACTAACATAAAAAAGGGATACTGTTAAATTCTAAAATTGCCAACATTCAGTATTATAGATGATTAGCTTACCCTTGACTACCTTTGACGGAAAAAAAAAGAAGATAAACTTATCCTTGACTTATCATGTATCACAAACATCAGAGTTGAAAAAAAAATAGTAATTACTGTTTACGAATGCAATCTATACATCAATTAATCTACAAGCATACTTGCTAAAGGTCTGATATAGCAAAAACAAAGAGAGATAAATATAGGAAACACTGTTGCACTTAAAATACAGTCTTCAATAGAGGTCTATTCGTTTCTTGCTCATGTACTATATCATGTATATCAATTGCAGATTACTGAGCAAATTCACATATAACAATTTTTTTTTTAAAAAAAAAAAAAATTGGTTAAACAAATCAGGTAAGCAGAACAATTAGACTATGTACTTACATGTTTATAAGCACTATATCATAAATAACAAGGGCAAAGAGAGCACTTTGTTTTTCAAAAGTTGTACCATCCTAAACATGAAAGATGTCATGTAGAAGATTTCAGCAACGGGTTTAGTCTGTTTACACTTCACTATAATAGCTGATACACAACATCCTTACTCCAGCAAACAGTATCAAATTTACTAAATCAAGTCAAGCAACTAGATAAGCAATCGCATACCATGATCACGAATTAATAGTGAAATTAAAAAAAGTGGATCATACATTGATAGTGTAATTTGAACTAGAATTAGTATTCGACTATTCGTGTGTTAGTTTTGAAAACAGTTACAACAACTTCACCAATTTAAGATTTCAATGCGATTAGTGTTCGTGGATAGCTCATGAGTAAAGGGATAGGGAAAGCAAAGGACAAAAGAGCAATAAGGCTCCACCACAATGAAAGCATAAATATGAGCTAGCAACAAACATATAGAAAAGGACATATAAAGCAATCTTAATCATGTTTAAACTAAGAACGAAAGTAAATCACTAGTTTCCCTACAGGCAGAGTTGCAAAAGCTAAATCAAGTAAAAGTTAAAGACTTAAAATACAGAGAAATGATTTTTTCCTTGCTTCCTTACAATAATTACCAAGAGTTAATGTTTCCAATCAAGATGAGGCACTCCAAAACCACAAACGCTTTCATCATCCTCCTCTGTGGAGGCTTAATCATCATATTCATCCTCCTATTTGAATCCAAACCCAAAATTCGAACCCAAATCCTAACAGTTTGAATCCTAACCCAAAATTCGAACCCTAATCCTAAAAAACTCACAGCAGCAAGCAGCAAGAAATAAAAATCAAGTAATTGCAAAGCAAAAAAACAAACAAAAAAAAAAAAGAAAAACGAAATCCCCAAATTCAAAGAACCGTCGTTTATATGTATCGTAAAATCAAGAAAAAAAAATGAAATCCCCAAAATCAAAAATTAAACAAATAAATAACCCTAAATCGAAAAAAAGAAGAAATAAACTTACAATAGGAGGTGCCGATGGTGCCAATTGGTGGTGGTGGTGCGGCTTCGGCTTAAGGTAGAGGTGGTGGTGGCTGCCCGACGTCAGCTTAAGCGAGGTGGTGGAAGGCATCCTTCACCTTTGCTATGAGGAAAGAGAAAGAAAAAGAGGGGGTCGACTGAATTGAATGAAGAAATTCCTTGAACGAATAATAAGTAAGGAAAGGATGATTTTTTTTTAATAGAATACACGTTATATAGAATAACTATCAGCGCATTGATGAGTGAAGCAAATAGGATGGCAATATGTTAAAGTTGGGTGGGGACTAGGTGCCAGCTGGAGGAAAAAATAACGGGGCAAAGAAAGGTGAAACGGGGAAACTAAAATGTAAGCGGGAAACCAAAATGAAGTCTGACAAAGCAATTTTCCTCTTTCATTCCTCTTTCTTTCCAAAGCTCCTTCATTCCTCTTTCTTTCCAAAGCATAATTTTACTATTCAATGGCGAATTGAGCGAAATGAAACTGAAGGCATTGAAATCCTCTCCCAGGTGCACTAAAACCACTGAAATACCGTAAATTTGACATTGGAAATTGAGGATGAGAACGAGGTTAGCTGACATTCTTGACGTGGATGTAGCTGAAGCAGTTGGTGACGGTGGACAAGACGGATATGGGTGCGCTCGGGACCTGCGATTTGATTGTGAAAATGTAAGTTTCGTACATGCATTATTGTAATTATTCAGTTTGAAGGTAGATTTGTAATTAATTTTGGAAATGGGGAAGTGTGATGTAGTTGTTTATAGATGGTTAGCAGTTACTTTGTGAATCCGAACTACATTTTGACAATGCGAAATCGGTTAGCTGCTGATTTATTGGGAGTTGATTTAGCGGAAGCATTGCGTGAAGGTGGTGAAGAAGGCCATGGTTGTGCAAGGGAGTTGCGTTTTGATAGTGAGAATGTAAGTGTTCAAAACCCGTATGTAGGTCGTTCTGTTGTGTATGAGGTATTTGTTTGAGTTAACAGTAAGTAAGGCATGAGTTGAGGGAGTAAACAAAATTGAATTAGCTGAAAAGGTAGGGTTTTTTGGTGTCTCTCAATTATTGGTATTGATTTGGGGATTTTTACCCACCAATCACCATCTGACAAGTGGACCAATCAGGTTCTGCCACGTGTCCTCCACGTAGTCCAATTGGAGCCTGCCACGTGTCAGTCAGTGATCTGTCCACCATGGACCAAATGTGACACGCCACGTGTCTTTTCCCATGAACCATGGGATAGCCAGCCAACATGGCCCAACCCTTAAGGAGGCCCAGTCAGCCCTAGGTTAAACCTAAACCTAGAGAGTGGCACACTTCCCAAGGTTATAAATACCTTCATTAATCCTCATTAGAGGGGATTACGCACATTAAACACTCTCACCTAGACAGACTCATTACCTTTTTCCGCATTAATTACTCCCAAAACAAGTGCTAACTTGACCGTTGGAGGCGGAACTCCAATCACTCGGAGTATCCGTTGGTTTTGCAGGTACAGGCGTTCGGTTCCAGTCTCGGAATTGTAACTCTCCCGCAAGACATCAGAAAACCCCAAACATTTTGGCGCCGTCTGTGGGGAGAGTACTTTTGAGATGGCATCTACGTTTGTACCGACTCCAGAAGAGAGGCGTCCCCTAAGGGCACACAGCTTGAAGTTGAGGTTGAAGTCAGATCATGATACCGAAGATGAGGTTGAAGTTGAAGCACACACAGCTTCAGACGGGACCCTAAGGGCCCGACGTACCCGTCACACCGAAAGGAGAGAACGGGAAGATCATCAAACTGGACTCAGTGATCCAGTCGGCGCACCGCCTGATCACCAGCAGGCGGCTGAAGGATCTGCTCCCATTACAAGAAACGAACTCATGACCTTCATGAGGGGCTTCAAGGGGGAGATCTAGGAACTGATCAACAAAAAGACGCCTGCTCTGC
>NW_018743792.1:6802177-6827122 GCF_001683475.1 Chenopodium quinoa
AGTTTCCCGCTCTTTGTGGTTTCACTCCACTATATATGCTTGGGTTTGGAGTGAAACAAGTCATTTGTCCCAAAACGTGAACGTCCTTCTCAAACACTTTCTTCACAAATTACTTCCAATGTCAACCATGTCCTCTGCATCGACAGGAAGTCGAACAATTTCCCGACCCTTTGCATTTGCGGACTTCTCATGGATATCAGCCAAAACTTGCAACTACTTGGGAGATAACGCAACCCTCGTGGAATTCAAATCTCTATGTCGGAGAAGAATCCGAAGCGGCCGTACTACAAATGTCGTCACTGCGGGTACTGGGAGTGGGCTGTTCAGTCGGACCTCATTAAGGATGGTCCACCCACCAACATTGGCGGTGTTGTTCGACGGGTAGAGGTGTTAGAGCACCAACACATCAAGATCGTAAAATTTGGGCTAACTATAATTGTAATTGCCCTTTTAGTTTATTTTAAATTGTAATAGCCGTTTTCATTCAATTGTAGTTATTAGTAGTGTACTTTCATTAATAGTTATCGAAACATTGTTTGCGCTTCTGTATGCTAAAACTCCATATGCAGATCTATCATACAGTAGTTGAATTTCATGTCAAAACAGAACAGTTGCCTGGTACTAAACACAAAAGTCTCATAACCAATGTGAACAAAATTGTAGTCAACTCATAACAGGATTTAGTGCTGTGTATGTACCACCTAATACAATAGTGGTACATTAGACGATGACTCCTGAAAAGAACACCCAGTAGTTTTAGATGACAACAAACATAACCTAGTACCATTAAATAGGCCACTGGTACACAACACATAGCAAGAGGTGCCGTGGTAACGAGAATGGTACATAATGATGCCATGTAACTGGCCAGTGGTACATAATACATACTAAGACTAATGAAGGAAGGTAATGCGTACATGTAACTAACATAGAAAATGCAACACAACACTACATAACTAGTCGAACACATAATCACGGTTCCCTTCCCACGGATCCCCATATGGGTCACCATAATCAGGCTCATAACCATCCCAACAGTCACCGGAATCAGGATTGGACTTGTTCTCGAACCTATTCTTCGCCTCGGTCAAACGATGCACATACATAGATGGGTAGTCGTCGTACTGAAATGGCTCCCTGATGATAAGATCTAAGTGTTGCATCTCATCGAACTCGTTTGTAGGGTTTTGTAGTGACCCTACACTACGCGGAAGGAAACCCACCAAGACCCGCCCCTTAATTAAAGCAATTAAACAAGCATAATAACTTAATCAAACAAGATTAAGGACAAGAATTATACCTTTGATGCGTGCTTCGCTCCCAAGGAGCTCTTACTTCAAAATCCCGAAAAGACGAGATCTCCGACGGATCGTACCCTCGACCCGACCCGAGCGTCCTAAGTCTTGAAGGTTAGTCAAGACCCGGACAAAATAACTATGAGTTTTAAGAATCAAAGGATTACTCTTTTTTAGAGTTGCCTTTTTAATTCCACTCAAGGTTGTTCATTTCCCAATACCCAAGCTTGGTATTTTATAGGGAAATGAACCCTTGTATTTCATTCCCCAACCAATGTGGGAGAATGTTTTATTTGCTAATTTATTTATTTCTAAAATAAATTAATAAGTAAATGCAATCACAATTCGACAAGTGTCAAAGGGAGAGAGAACATTAGGTGAGGACCATGGAGAGGTAGGGGAACCAATGCCTTGCTCCCCAAGGCTTTCCCAAAGCCTTGGTCCCCACTCTCCTCACAAGCCGCCTCAAGCAAGCTGCTGGGCTGGCAGCCAGCTGGCACTGCAAGCATGCGCAACCTAGCTAGCACCAGCCCCCCAGCAGCCTTCGCATCCAGCCAGGCAGTGCTGCTTGGTGCTGGGCGATGCTTGGCGCTGGTGCGTGCTAGTGCTGCGCGCTGGTGCGTGCTGGCGCTGCTGCTGCCCCTGGCATCCCACGCACCATACGCATCCATGCTTCACCCTTCGCACATGCTCGCACACCCAGCATGCGTGCTGCTAGCGAGCCACGCATGCTGGCCCTTTTTGCTTCGCACACCATGCACACACACCTTTGCAGCATCTCCCTCGCACCATTGCTAGCGTAGCCCAGCATGCGTGCTGCTAGCGAGCCACGCATGCTGGCCCCTGCCTTGCCAGCCATGCGCGCCAGCCTCACACACCCTCGCATGCTGCTGCTGCTGCGATGCCCTCCACGCACATGCACACCCACACAAGGTTTGCCATGTTGTTGTGCTTGTGCGTGGTGCCTGCGATGGTGCCTAGCACCCAAGCACGCATGCTGCGATGCAGTGCCATGCGAAGGCATGCATGTGCGCAGGCACGCTTGTTGCGATGGTGTGCTATGGTGATGCGATAGATGCCTTGCGCACCCAAGCACCCAGGCTAGCACGCTGCTAGCTTGCGATGGGCTGCCTGGTGATTGTGGTGCTTGCGATAGCAGCCATGCGCACCTAGGCACCCATGCTAGCATACTGCTATCTTGCGATGGGCTGCCAGGGCGCACCTAGGCTGCGATAGTGCCTAGCACACCATGGTGCGCCTAGCACACACATGGTGCGCCTAGGCTTGTGATGAGCTAGCCTACCCTAGCCATGGCTACGCTCATACTTATCGATTGTGATTTTGCGACGCTCGGTCTCGACGCCCTAGGCTCGATGTCTGACGTCTGTATTCGTAAAACTCTGTCGACTCATTAAATCCTTTCGGATTAATTCGTCGTTTCAGATCGGTGATTCGATTGGGTTCGACCCGAAGGGTTCAGTTAAGATTAAGCTGTAATATCAATTGTACCTCGATATTCGTGATCAGAAGCGGCCTCCACCTAGGCATTCTGATCACTTGACCTTACTGAAGAATTAGCTTTGTAATAATTCTTAACCCTCTATCGGAAGAATACACTTGTTGGAAGGACACCATTCCTTTCATCTTCCTCCTCATGTCGGCGGTTTTCTCTTCAGAGATGAACCTTTTCAAAAATGCTTGGACAATTTCCCTCCGGATTACCAAACTCACAAAATAAAACATACGCTTGTGGTCCAACCATTTTGTCACCTTGGGAATGTGAGGAACAAGAATCACTCTCACTATCAAAGATAGCACCAAAACCTCGTCCCTCTTCTTGATAGAGTCTACGGACTTGTCTCAAGGTGCGGTCGATTTCGTGATCAAGGTTGTGAGTAGGTGGTCCTTGAGATCTTCTTTGCATTCACCAAATCTAAGCAAATAATTAGCAATGACTAGCAAGTGGGAAATGAACAAAATAAAAAGCAACAAATCCACTAATAACGCAAATAAAATGTGCAAAACTAGCCGTTTCCCCGGCAACGGCGCCAAAATTTTGATCGGTGGACAATAGGTCGTTAGTTTACTATCCTAGATCAAAATTACAATTTATATCTCCTATCCTAGCTCTATCAATTTTACTTTAGATAGCAGTAAGGTAGGGTCGATTCCCAAGGAAACGGGGGTTTAGCACAATTAATACGAAATCGAGGATAAATTGCTAGTAACAAAAAAAAGGTATTGAGATTTGTGTTTAAAGAATCCTATGGACAAACCAACTACTATTGAGCCTAGAATAAACTAAAAACAATGAAAATAGATTAAAGACTCTTAAATGCAAAAAAATGGACAAGATTAGAGAGATAACAATGACAAAAGCACTAGGGAGAGGGGGATTCAATCATGAACAAGGAATACTAATGAAAACCGATAAGGAACCGATTCTAGGAGTATAAACTCTACCTAAGATAGTTCATTCTCATGCAACTACTCAAGCAAGTCAATGAAATCATTCACACCTAGATTAAATCATTCTCATGCATTCAATCAAGGGCTAGACTCTTGGGATTAGAGGTGCACACACTAACTCCAAGCATATTTTAGCTCAAATCATCAACTCAAGAATAAATTCCTATCAATAATCAATAGATAATCAAAATACAATGATTTTCACCCCCTTCCCTAGCTAAAAAACCTAAGCTAGAAGGAAGGGAATATCCATAACAACTAACATAAGCATATATTCAATATCAACACAACCTAACATGATTCTAACTTGAAGGGAAATCAAAGAAACTAATAAAGCTTGAATATTTATGAAAGAAAACTCAAGTAAGAACAATAAAACAAAGAGAACCAAAAACTAGAGAAACAAAAAGTAAAGATTGATATTATAAAGATGAAAAGATTACCAAATCATCAAAGTAGTAGCAAACAATCTAGAAGAAAGCTTAAATATTTGATTACAAAGATTGATTCTTGAAGACTAGTGTTTTCTCTCTCTAGAAGACATGGATATTTTCTCTCTACAAATGATTTAAAACCAATGGAATAGTGAATGAGTGAAAAACTCAAGCTAAAGACTATAGTCTTCTACCAAAAAGGAAGAAAAAGGGCAAGGGAGAGGGCTCTCCGAACAGGCTCGCCATCTCCACTTTCTCTTGCTGGCTTCAAGGCTTTCCTGTCCGCGCCCGCGGCTATCAGGCTCGCGCCCGCGGCTATCAGGCTCGCGCCCGCGGCTATCAGGCTCGCGCCCGCGGCTATGCTCATCAGCGCACCCTCTCCACTTTGGCATCTCCACTTCCCTGGCAAGCTCCCTTAGCATCTCTACTCGAACTAATAACTCATGATTCGCCCACGAGTGCTATGAGCTATCAAAACACACGAAAAGGAGGTAAAAACTAAAAGAAAAGACAAAAGGGAAGGGAAAAAACGAGAGGGAGCTAAAATGACTAAAATCGAGATAAAAGGGGTTAAAGGAGGCGTAAACAAGTGACAAATCCGGGGGAAATCTCTAGTGAAAAGGGTTAAAATGGTGGCATAAATGCCACACATCAGTATGCCCGGAAACAGAAAGAGGTAAGGCGGGCAAAAAGAGCCGCTATCGACACGTCTGATGTTGCTCAGTATTAAAATGGTTATTCATGACCTCGAGACTGAGTTTGAGCTTTTACAACAGGTGGAATCCCTCAAGCGGCTTTAAAAAATCCCTCGATGAGGCCAACACCAATATCCATAATCTAGAGGCGGCTGTTGAGAATGCCGAGCTTGAGCTGAAAAAGATAGATGATGCTCTCAATTCCTTGGATAAAACCAAGAAGGAGAACATCTCTTTAAAAGCTGACAATGACCGCCTGCTGAAGGAAAGGGCCGCTGCTGAAAATAACTCTAGGGCCACCTTAGAGGCTGACCAGAGCCGGCTCAATGAAGAGAATGAACACGACTGTTAAAACCGCATGTGGATAGCCTGGTCCCTCCTGAGTCCATAGGCGGAGTACAACACCTGGGAACGTGCTTACAAATATGCTGATCTCGCTATTCTGGCTAAGGAAGAGAACAAGCTGGAGCCCGAGCCTTTCCAGGAGTGGCCGAAGAAGGAAGCCGCAGCCGCCGAGGAGGAGGAGGAGGCGGACTCTGAGAGAGAGGAGGAGGATCACGAGGAAGTCCAAGAGACCACTGCTCCAGCCCCGCCTGCCAAGGTTGCGGCCTCTGCCCCGGCTCAGTAATTAAGCTTTTTTTGTATTTTCGGCCTGCGTGTCGTGTACTTTATGTCATTCAACCGAATGGGGATCCGATTAACCCTTAATCTCCCAGACTTTTGGCCGGCTTTAAATGAAATTTTCTACCGGCTGATGTGACGGTATTTATCCACTTTTGCCTCAAACATTTCAATTCTTACAATTTTGCTAAGTATCAAATGCATGTGGTTTATCGTTTTTTAGCATAATTTTAATGCTAAGTACCATAGTCCAGGCGGTTAAACCGGTTGCAACAGGCTAATTTGCCACTGGATAGATGTGCACTTTGTTTTTTTTGGCTTTTTTGTTAAGGTACAACAGGCGTATTTATCCCTTGGACGGGTGTTTGCTTGGAACTTGTCCTTACCCAAGAGAATAATCGTCTAATAAATATTTGGATGGAAGTCAAGCGGTCATTGACCGTCTCTGAAACAACTCTTATGGCGCTAGGGTTCCCACTTTGACTCTTTTGAATCAACTTGCGTTGACTTACCTCCTGGATTAGTTAGGCTCGGCCAATTGTCTAATAACAAGCAACCATTGATCGTGTGTAGGTGTCATAACCAAGTTATGCTTTTACTGGTAAGGTTTTGACTTAACGTAAATCTTCAATTATGGTAACCGTTTATATTGTTACTGAACAATGACTGGTTATATCCAACCAAGATTTTAGTTACCGTTTGTATTACCTTTGGGCAATAACCGATTATATCCAGGTCTCAATTGATCATTTAAACGACTGCGAGTTATCTTAAATCTAGACAATCGGTAGCGCCGTTTGTGTTATAGTTTATAGAACAATGTACCACTCAAATGAGAGATGTTCTCTTCGACGAATTCATCCGGATGGGCGTCGCCGGTTGTCTGCTCTCGTTGAAGCATACGTAAAGAAATTATATAAGCATGTCTGTATATTGTACACACGGTAAATATGCAGAAAGCAAAAAACAAGTGAAAATAAAGCTTCTTTTCATTGATAAACTTTATTTACAAAAAATTTACAAGTCTCAGAAGTGGTACTTTTTCAAGTTGTCTACGTTCCATGTTCTGTCCAGCTGCCTGCCATCTTGTGTTTCCAGGCGGTAGGTGCCGCCTCTTACTTCTTCATATATCCGGTAGGGGCCTTCTCAATTGGGAGTCAACTTCCCTTGTTCATTGGCCCTACCGGTTGCCTCCATTTTTTGTAACACAAAGTCCCCTACTTTTAAGGGTCGTTTGTGTACTCTTCAGTTGTAGGCTCTCGTCATTATCAGACGGTAAATCTCATGATGTAAGGCAGCATTGCCCTTGCGTTCAGGAAGTGAGTCCAATGCTAACCGCATGGCCTCCCAATTTGCCTCTTCATTATAGAGCATGATTCGAAGAATTGGTTCGTAATGCTCAATAGGCAAGACGACTTTTGTTCTGTATGTCATAAGAAACGGGGTTTCACCGATTGCCCCTTTTTCAGTTATTCCGATGGCCCATAGGACATGAGGTAACTCATCTGCCCATAGACCGCCAGCCCTTTTAACTTTCTTCTTAACGCCGTCTGAGATGAGTTTGTTGAAGGCTTTAACTTGGCCGTTTCCTTAGGGATGGACAACTAAGGGAAAGTAATGTGAGATCCCTTAATCCCCCAACCAGCTCTTGAGGGTAGGCATTTCAAACTGAGGGCCATTGTCAAAAACCATAAGGATAGGTACCCCAAACCGGGTGATAATGTTCCTCTAAATTAAGGAGATCTGACTGCCTCTGCCTTTACCCATTTGGTGAAGTAATCAACGGCAACTAGAATGTACCTCCTTCTGTTGCATGCGTATATGGACCCAAAATATCCATGGCCCATTTTGCGAATGGCACTGGGTTGTAGATGGCCGTTAGGTCAGTAGCCGGACGTTGTATGAGTTTAATGAATTTTTTTACACTTATCACACCTCTTCACCATTTCAATGGCATCTGCCTCAAGAGTGGGCCAATAGTAGCCTTGTCGCCTGGCCCTTTTTGCTAGAGTATTGCCGCCTGTGTGTGATGCGCAAAAGCCCAAGTGCAGATCCTCTAGAACCTCCTTCCCCCTTTCTGGGGTAACGCATTTCAGCAACGGCTGGAGGTAACCCCTCTTTAAGAATTCTCCATAATGGATTTCAAAACTTGCGGCTTGTTTCTTCACTGTAGCCGCTTCAGAATTGGCAACCGGCAAAGTGTCGTATGTTAGATAAGCCCGGATGCCATCCATCCAGGTTGAGCTTCGGTCAAGAACCCCTATGGGATCATGTTAAATACTTCTCTTTTCCATGACTTCCTAAAAGACTAACCTAGGCGTATCACAGGAGGCTGATGATGCCAGTTTAGAAAGAGCATCCGCCTAATTGTTTTCTGACCTGGGCAGTTGACTTAGGTTAAATTCATCAAGTGTCCCAGCCTCATCTTTTACAACCAACAAGTATTTGATCATAGCCGGATGGGTGGCCTCATAGTCACCATGGTATTGGCTAACAATCTGTTGCGAATCAGAACAGGCGTCTACCTTTCTTCCCCTGCCGCCTTACACATTCGAATACCGACTAGTAGGGCCTATACTCCGCCAAATTATTTGAGGCTTGAAACTTGAACCGTAGTGCATATTCATACTTATCCCCTTCAGGATTGACATATAACCCCTGCACCACAGTCGTTCAAAGTAGAGCTCCCGTCTACATACACTTTCCGAACCTAGTCAAGATTCTCCGGCTTAGCCGGCCTTGTCATTTCGACAATGAAGTCGGCAAACGCCTGTCCCTTCATTGCCTTCTTAGGTTCGAAAGTGATTTCCAAACTTTGCATTTCAATAACCCATTTGAGCATCCTACCAGATGACTCCAAAGTTGTCATTGGCCGCTTGAGAGGTTGGTTTGTATATACCACAACCGGATGTGCCATGAAGTAAGGTTTCAACTTCTTAATTGCCATGAAAAGAGCAAGGCCAAATTATTCAACCATGGGGTACCGCAGTTTAGCATTTTGAAGAACATGGCTAATGAAATAAACCGGAAGCTGAACACCGTCTCTTTCAGCCAAGAGTACAGCACTTAGGGCATGGTCTGAGACGGCCAAATACATGTAAAGCACCTCCTATGGTAGAGGGCTAACCAGCCTTGGCAATGAGTGCAAGTGCTCCTTTAACTTCTTAAATGCCGCCTCAGCATCCTCTTCCCATCCAAATCTCGTTTTCTTTTTGATTGCTTGGAAGAAATAGAGGCACTTGTCACCTGGCCGGCTGAGGAACCTCCCCAATGCCGCTAGAAAACCGGTTAACTTTTGAACTTCTTTGATAGTGCGGGATGACTTTCATGTCAATTATCGCCTGTACCTGTTCTAGATTGGCCTATATCCCCCTTTGGTCAATCAGAAATCCGAGAAACTTCCCAAACTCAACACCAAATACACACTTCTTGGATTGAGCATGACCTTGTGCCGCCTAAGTGTGGTGAACGTATCTCGTAGGCCTGTAAGGTGATCCGCCTGTTGCTTGGATTTGACTATCATGTCATTGATGTACGCCTCTACACTTCTCCCAATTTGATAAATAAATACTGTATTAATCATTAGTTGTAAGGTAGCAGGCGCATTCTTCAAGCCAAACGGCATCACAGTGTAAAAGAATAACCCCTGATCAGTGACGAATGCCGTCTTTTCTTGATCATTTTCCCACAAGGGTTTCTGGTGGAAGCCTAAGTAGGCGTCCATAAAGCTCATCAAGGCATGACCGGCTGTAAAGTCGACCAGATTGTAGATCATTAGAAGTAGATAGCTATCCATCGGACATGCCTTGTTCAGATGTGTGTAATCAACACATATGCTCCAAGTGCTGATTAGGGGATTTTTCCCCACCAATCACCATCTGACAAGTGGACCAATCAGGTTCCGCCATGTGTCCGTCACATGGGCCAATAGGAGCCTACCACGTGTCAAGCAATGATCCGTCCACTATGGACCAATTACGACACGACACGTGTCCTTCCCATGACACCTGGGATAACCGGTCACCTAGGCCCAACTTCCGAGGGAAGCCCAATCAGCCCAAGGTTAACCTAAACCTAGATTGACACATTTCCCGAGGTTATAAATACCTCCCTTCATCCCCATTAAGGGAAAAAAACGCTAAAAACGCAGATTACACACATTAAACACTCTCACCTAGAGAGACCCAATCATTTTAATTTCCGCATTAATTACTCCTTGATCAAGTACTAACTTGACCGTCGGAGGCGGATCTCCAATCATCCGGAGCATCCGTTTGTTTTGCAGGTACAGGCGTCCGGTTCCAGTCTCGGAATTGTAACTCTCCCGCAGGACATCAGAAAACCCCGAAACATTTTGGCGCCGTCTGTGGGGAGAGTACTTTTGAGATGGCATCCACGTTTGTACCGGCTCCTGAAGAGAGACGTCCCCTGGACGACCCTCTAGTTCAGTCGGACCACGATACTGAGAATGAATTTGAAGTTGAAGCTCACACAGCTTCAGACGGGACCCTAAGGGCCCGACGTGCCCGTCATACCGAAAGGAGGGAACGGGAACATCTTCAAACTAGAAGCGAGCCAGCAGGCGCACCGCCTGTTCGGCAGCAGCCGACTGATGGGTCTGCTCCCATCACAAGGAATGAACTCATGACCTTCATGAGGGACTTCAAGGGAGGAATTCAAGAGTTGATCAACAAGAAGCCGCCTGCCCTGGACAAGGAGCAGTCGGCTAAGAAACCCTCCACTTCACGGAAGAGGAAACCAGTTCAAGGGCGAGAGGCGACCCCTCATCCTAAATCTAGGAAGTGGGAGCCACCTGCCTTTGATTTCGCAAAATACCGTTTTCCTACTCCAGGAAATAGGAAACCTGTTCGTCATATTCAGGCGGACGGGTCGAGGAAAACGTACACAGACGCTCGGCTACTGCTAGAGCAGAAGAAGAGTGACCGATTGTGAGAGTCGGCCTCTACTTCAAACTTCCAAGACAGTCTGTGAAATACCTCGATGAGGCATACTCAGTCGTATCATGAGAGTCAGTCAGGCGGCACCTCCCGTCAGTCCGGCTTTCATAGCGACCAGGCGGTACCAAACTTACCGTTTGTACCGAACAACAATATTTTTTACAGCCACCTCCGTTTGGTGGACATGCAGCAAAAAATGTCCAACCTATGGACTGGCAGCTACGGTTTCTTAGACTTGGTGAACAGTCGTCGGCCTTCTCCAAGGAAATTACTGAAGCCGCTCAGCCGGCCAAAGTGAAAAATGTATTAGTAGGCGCCTATGACGGCACTACTAACCCAGAAGACCATCTGATGGCATTCACCAACCTGATGTACCTTCAAGGGTTGGATGATCCCACTTGATGCAAGTGTTTCCCAGCGACTCTCAAAGGAATCGCACAACAATGGTTTGGCAACCTGCCGACTGGTTGTGTAAATAACTTCAAGACGCTTGCTTACTTATTCACCTCCAACTTCGCCATAAACATCCCTGCGAAGAAGACGACCCTTGATTTAGGAACAATTCAGCAGGGCGAAAAGGAGGGGCTTCGTTCTTACATCAGGCGGTTAACCTGATGAGAATACAGATTCAAGGGTTACCGGATGAAGTAGCCTATACTGACTTTTTCAGAGGTCTCAAAGACGGGTCGACCTTCAAATTTGATTTGGTTCGAAAGAGGGTGGCGAATCTTCAAGAGGCCTTGATTGAAGCGGAAGCCTATATATAGGCGACTGATCTTTGTAGTACGATAAAAAAGTCAGACGGGAAAAGGTCCGACAAAAGAGAAGGACGACAGAAGCAGTCGTCAAACAAAGACGAGAAGAGAAAAGAGGTATGGGCAACTAATTCCTCTAAACAGCCGTCCTAGAAGAAGAAAAAAGAATTCAAACCATACTCCCCAAAGTATGTGTTTAACAAGGATAGCCAATTTATCCTAAAGGAAATCAAGGGACGGATCTCAA
Organism: Chenopodium quinoa; assembly: GCF_001683475.1. Lineage (NCBI taxonomy): Eukaryota > Viridiplantae > Streptophyta > Magnoliopsida > Caryophyllales > Amaranthaceae > Chenopodium > Chenopodium quinoa. Next base: position 6,813,652 of record NW_018743792.1, read on the forward strand.
TTGAGAAGCCGGTCCCCATGAAGGGTTCTGCAAACAATCGGAACTAAGAAAAATTCTGTGATTATCATGAAGATGTTGGTCATCACACCAATGAATGCATCAGTCTCATGCGGTATCTGGACCGCCTAGCTGAGCAAGGTGATCTTGACACTTATGTCAAGAAATCTACGGGGAACACTTCCTCAAAAAAGCAGTCGACCAAAAAGAATCAACAGGCCGACAGCTCCGATACAGATGATGTAGTCGTCTACACCATTGCAGGCGGCTTCTCAGGAGGCGGCCCCACTATTAGGGGCAACAAAGACAATATCAGACGGTTAGATGTAAATTCCGTTCACCAAGAACGACCCTCCTAATATTCATTTCCTGAGATTGTCATCACTGAAGAAGATCTAGGAGGGGTAAGAGGGCCGCATGACGACCCTGTCGTTATTGAATGTAAAGTGGCCAACTAGAGAGTTGGCCGAATCCTCATAGATACCGGAAGCTCCTCAGATCTCATCAGTAGCAAATGTCTGTCGAAACTAAAATATCAGACTGATTGCATACATCCGGCATCCCACCCTTTAGTAGGGTTTGGAGGAGGAGTCGTCCACCCAGTGGGACGAGTGGATTTACCCATCCGCCTGGGCGAAAAAGGGGAAGGACGACACATGGTAGTCCGGTTCCTGGTAGTAAAAGAACTCTCGGCTTACAACATGATTCAGGGACGACCAACCCTGAATAATTCCAAGGCTGTTATAATCCCATCTCTTATGTTGCTCAAGTTTGAGAGGGATAATGGAACAGTCGGGTCCCTAAGGGGAGATCAGAGGATGGCCCGAGAGTGCTATCTCTCGGATGTCAAGCCCACTGTTATGGCCACTAGGTCGAGTGGTGGAAAAATAGACCTTGACAATGTCAAGGAGAGTGCGCCTGTTCAAGAAGCAGGCGGCAAGAAGAGAAAGGCATCCCAGACAGGGGCCGCAAGAAAAGACAGAAAATAGCAATCATTGGCAGAGGAGCGGTCGGATGAATTCCGCCCTCAGCCGGCTGGTGAGCATACGGACTTGATCTTAGACGATTCACGTCCTGAGCGAACAGTCAAAGTTGGGACGACTGCTCCGAAAGTCCTGGGTGACGACTTTCACAAACTATTGAAAGAATACAAGGACATCTTTGCATTCGAAGTCCATGAAATGCAAGGAATTAGTCATGATCTGGCGGTACATATACCGTTTGCTAAGTGGGGCATGGATATTCTGGGTCCATATACGCCTGCTACAGGCGGAAGGAGGTACATACTTGTTGCCGTCGACTACTTAACTAAATGGGTAGAGGCGGAGGCTGTAAAGGGAATCAAAACGAAGGATGTAATTTCATTCATTTGGAAAAATGTCATCACTCGGTTCGGGGTTCTCATGTCTATGGTTTTTGATAATGGTCCCCAATTTGAGACGTCTGTTCTCAAAAGCTGGTTGGGTGACCAAGGAATTGCACACTACTTTGCATCTGTCAGCCGTCCACAAGAAAACGGCCAGGTAGAAGCCTTTAACAAAATCATCTCAGACGGTCTCAAGAAAAAGATTGAACGAGCAGGCGGCCTATGGGCGGATGAATTACCACATGTTCTCTGGGCCATTAGGACGACTGAAAAAGGGGCGACTGGAGAAACTCCATTCCTCCTAACTTATGGTGCGGAAGCTGTTCTTCCAATAGAACACTACGAGCCGACTCTTCGAGTAATGCTATATGACGAAGAGGCAAACTGGGAAGCCATGCGCCTGGCATTAGACTCACTTCCTGAAAGGAGGGGCAATGCTGTCTTGCGCCATGAAATTTACCGTATGAGAATGACTAGATCATACAACAAAAAAGTACACAGGCGTCCACTCAAAGTGGGGGACTTTGTACTTAGAAAAATGGAAGCAGTTGGTAGGGCTAATGAGTCCGGCAAACTAACTCCCAACTGGGAAGGACCCTACCGAATCTGTGAAGAGGTCAGGGACGGTACCTACCGTCTGGGAACACCAGACGGACAACCGTTGCCTCGAACTTGGAATGTAGATAATCTTAAGAAATATTTCTTTTGAATGATGTAAATAGTCAAGGGCTACTTAATAAAAGTTTGCATACTTAATATTCAATTTTGTACTAAGAGGGGCATGCCTGCTGACAAACAGTCGGCTACACTCCATGTTTAATTTTTATTCTTACTTAAGAGGGCAGGCCGCCTATACATTTACAGTCGGCTACTCTCTATTGAGTATTTTACTCTATCTTCAGAGGGGCATGCCGTCTGTACCTTTACAGTCGGTTATTCTCCATTGAGTATTTTACTCCATCTTCAGAGAGGCATGCCGGCTGTACCTTTACAGTCGGCTACTCTCCATTGAGTATTTTACTCTTATCTTCAGAGGGGCATGCCGCCTGTACCTTTATAGTTGGCTACTCTCCATTGAGTATTTTACTCTATCTTCAGTGGGGCATGCCGCCTGTACATTTACAGTTGGCTACTCTCCATTGAATATTTTACTCTATCACCATAGGGGCACGCCGTCTGGACATATAGTCGGCTACTCTCCATAGAAGAGGGCCGACTGGTTCCAAACACACAGCCACCCCCCTTATACTTAACTAAAAATGATCAAGGCCTGGCCGACCCTGTGCCTAAACAGGCGGCTACCCTCCTTTTACTTAGCACCTACGTTCACCAAGAACTAACCAAGGCCACAGGCCGAATGATCAGACCAGGCGCCAAGCCAACAGATCCGATCTTCAAAACTAATACGACCTGTCCCAACATCATAGCAGGCGTCCGGCGGCATCCCTCCGGATGAAATTCGCCGCAGAGAGCAGCTCCCTTTTGGGTGGAACGTTGCTCTATAAACTAATTACACGGCACCTATACGACTGTCCCCAAGGGCAACCACGTAGCCGTTTTTGAGACAAGGATAACTCTATCGCTAACCAAACCAGTGGTAGCAGTTGACATCTGAGTCAGATGACCGCCTGTATTACTTGGGATAAATGCAGGGGGTACCTCTTGAGTTAATAGCCAACAAACATTGGCGAATCAAAAGGTTCAGTCGGCCTCCGCCGCCTGGTACCTTTACTACTCAAGCAGGAATGACGGCGACTAAGTAACACCAAAGTTAACTCATAGTCACTCTCATAAACTTAGTATGGAGCCTAAAAGGTATGAGTCGTCCGCCTGTTTTTAGCAAACAGGGGCTCTCATCCACTACTCCTGCTAGGTTAACAACCTATGAGTTAAAAGCCAACAAATATTGGCGAATAAAGGGGAACAACCGATACCCACCGTTTGATACCTCTACTACTCAGTTACTTGGCGACTAGGTAACAATCATGTTTACTTGGTCACTCCTTAAAAATTTAGTATGAAACTAAAAAGGTGTTCATACAGCACCGGCTCACACTAGATTTAATATGGCGGGGAACAGTCGGCCTAGACGGCCTAAAGTCTCTAGCCTAAAAACATGACAAGTAGGAAACCACTTTCCTACTTGGTTAATTTTATATGACAGAACCGCCTGCCTAAAGGGGATCCAGTCTTTAAAATGGTTCAAATACCGATTGGATAAATGGCCGACTGATCGTCGAGCCAGGAAAAAGACGACCAGTCGTCCAGGGGAATAGGCGGCGTGACTAACTATCTGTACCTGTCTGCAACTATCGGCCATGTAAAACAGTCGGTATAGTGTACAATTGGATATCAGAATATTCAATACTTGAACAAGTTTGAAGCAAAACAAAAATACATTATAAGGAAGCCGGTCATTAAAGACCGGCAAAATATTCAGAGCCCCGGCCCCCTGGACGGGTAAATACAAACAAACGGCACGCAGGCCGTGGGAAGAAGACATAAAGCTTAAGAAGGGGGCAAATCTTCAATATCAGCAGCTGCCGCCTGGTCAGCACTCTTCTTGCTGGACTCAGCTTCAGCTGCATCCTTCTTTGATGCATTACCCCCAAGCGGCACAAGCGCCACTACCGGCTGCTCCTCCTCCAACGCCTCTTCCTCACCAGCCGCCAACGCCTCTTCCTCAGCAGCCGCCAGGATCTCCTGATTATATCTATCAGAACACTGGCGGTACGTTTTTTCCCATGAGGCAAAGTCGGCATTGGGGAAGAGGCGGCCCCAAGTCAACCGCTGGATTTGAGCAGAGTCTTCCATCATCTCCCGGACCAGCTCTTTCTTTTCTTGCTCGGCCTTTTCCGAGAGCTCCTGAGTAAGACTCTTCTCCCGGGTCACCAGGCGTACCTTTACGCTCGCCAAGGACTTCTCCAAGGTTTCGTATGAGGACATCTTTTGGCGAAGAGGTCTCAGCTCGGCCTTGAGGTTGTTGATGGTCGCCTCCAGCTCGCTATTCCTCTTCTAGGCCGCCTCTAACTGAGCCCGGATAGCGGCGGTAGCCTGCGCCTGATAATAAAGGATATCAATGGTCAGAACTTCATTTTGGGCAATTTGAAACATTGCCTTATCACAGTCAGAGGCGACCATAACTTTTGCAGCCTTTACCTCTTTGTTCTTCGGGTCAAGCGGCTTGCGAAGGCCGTTCACTCGGAGCAGGGCCTAAGTAAAAAGGGGAACAAGCGTCAGTTTCCAAACAAAAAGAAAACAGGCGTCCTGGAATTCAAATACTCAAAAATATGCTAAGTATACCTCAGCAAGGACCCCTGCAATCCCGTCTAGGTCAAGGGTGCCGACACCCCTGACCGCCTCCCTTTCAGCTGGAGGAACGACCTTGATCATAGACTTGGCCACCTCGACCAAGTCAGGCTCCTGAGGGCTGGCTGCATCAAGCATAAACAAACGGATTAGACCTAGTAAAGAAGGGAGCAAGTCTAAAATTTACAAGGGCAATTTCATACTTCTAGGTGGCCCAGCTGGAGTTTTAGAAGAAGTGGCCGGCTGTTTCTCAGCCGCCGCATGTTTCCTGGCAGAACCAGGAGAGCTCGCAACAGTCGTCCTCCGGGCCTTGGGGTCCGGCTGTTGGGAAGAAGAAGCTTTTGGAGCGCCCGTCTAAAAAAGAAGAAAAGAGTCAGTATATGCATAAACACAACTCCAAAAAGAGGGTGAAAGGTTCGAAGCCCACCAAGGGTGCCCCCTTGTTGGGGGAGTCGGTTGAAGATTGTTGCATGATGGAGGCCCGCAACATGGCCGCCGCAGTCTTGGAGGCGGTAATTTTGCTCATGGCGTCCGCTGCAAAAACAAATAGCAAAGTTAATAAAAGTCATAACAAGAAATGCACGGACCAGCAGAGTATTCGACAGGCCGGCTACCTCTTGAGCACCGACTGCTGAGGCCACAGGTGGCCAAAAAGTACTCGTCGTAGAGCCATTTGAAGCTCGGGACGCAGTGCAGGGGTACTTGCTCTCGTACCCCTAAAGTAGAGTTCACCTTCGACTCTACTTTAAAGAGTCCTTTATCTAGGATCTCTTTCTTAGCCTTGGGGGGAACAGGCGGCATGCTGCGGCCTCCTGCAAGAAGGGGCGGATTCCTGTTCCACCTGTTGAAGCGCTTGTTCAGCTCTGTGTCTGAGCTCCCAATGATGAGGAAGGTGCTTCTCCAGTCCTTCCATTTGTTTGCTTTACCTCTCGTCATGAGGTAGCCCCTGTGGCTCGTCAATTGATACCAGCCGGTACCGCCTGCCTTAGGGGTTTGGCTGAGGTAGTTCATGTGGGCGAAAGCCTCGAAGCTCGGCTCCACCCCGTGCAGTTCGCACCCGGCCACATAGCCGAGAACGTTGACCCAGGAGTTCGGGGCTAACTGCCATAACCCCAACTCATACCCATCCAAGATCCGCTGAACAACTGGATGTAGTGGGAAGCGCAGCCCAGCCTTGATGGCCGCCTCGTAGCAGCCAAAGCAGGCGCCATCATAACTGGTACCAGCCGGCCATACGACCGTGTCTTCTGGATCCGGCACGAACACTAAAAAGCCGGGGCCTATTGTGTGGTTTGCGATAAAGCTCTCCACTTTCTCTTGCATGGCCGTGATCCGGCCCCGAGGTACCGTGCAGTAGTAGGGGGTATTTTGCTCTCGGTGAGAGGCGGATGGCTCCGCCCAATCGTCCCCCTTCTCAACTACGTGAGAAAGCCTCGCCTCTTGTAGGCGACTATTTTTCTCTTCTGTGTCCAGGGAAGCATGGCCAGAAGAGCTAGACTCGGAATCTTCCTCTGACGAGTCCGAAGAGGACGACTCCTCCCCTCTCCCGGAGGGGCCCGCCTCCTCTCCTTTAAAAGGAGCATGAGAGAATGTAGAATTGTCAACTGTAAAGTGGGAAGGGGTGACTTTGACTCCTCCCTCAGAACTGCCGGCTTTCAAGCCACTTTGTTTCACTTCCACATCTGGCGCCTGGTCAGATGTTTCACTAATCGGCACCCTGTGGGAGGAGCCGTCTGAGTTTGAGATCCTGGCAGTCTTTTTTTGTTTTGGCCATCATGCTCTACATAGACACAGATACAGTCGGACTTTGAATAAAGGGCAAAGATGGGTCCAGAAAAGGGCAGGCGGCACTCCTAGTCCTAGATTCAGCCGTCCCCGGTGACCGGCTGATCACTAACCTAGGTCGTGTCGTGTGCTTCCGTGGTGCCATTTCAAAAAAGAATAAAGTAAAGAGAAAATTAAGAGTAAGAGAACCGACGGTTACCTTAACGAGCAAGTCGGCTTGTCAGAGCAGGCGGTAGGCAGAAAGGGTCCAAAATGTCAGAGCAAGTTCAGGGGTCCGAATGTTCTCTCAAAAAGTTTTCTAGTGTGAAAATGACCGAAGTCAACACTCCTTTATATAGGCGAAGTGAGAAGGCAAAGGGTCACTTCCAAAATTCAAAATTTTGGCGGGAGAATCTCTCGGCCTCTCGCCGAGTGACACCTGTAGCAGGTCGTCGCCTGTTACAGGGCGATACCTGTCGCAGGTAACACGTGACCAGTCACGTGCCACCCGTGAGGGGCAAATGATTAGGGGATTTTTCCCCACCAATCACCATCTGACAAGTGAACCAATCAGGTTCCGCCATGTGTCCGTCACATGGGCCAATATGAGCCTGCCACGTGTCAAGCAATGATCCGTCCACTATGGACCAATTACGACACGACACGTGTCCTTCCCATGACACCAGAGATAACCGGTCACTTAGGCCCAACTTTCGAGGGAAGCCCAATCAGCCCAAGGTTAACCTAAACCTAGATTGACACGTTTCCCGAGGTTATAAATATCTCCCTTAATCCCCATTAAGGGAAAAAAACGCTAAAAATGCTGATTACACACATTAAACACTCTCACCAAGAGAGACCCAATCACTTTAATTTCCGCATTAATTACTCCTTGATTAAGTACTAGACCGTCGGAGGCGGATCTCTAATCATCCGGAGCATCCGTTTGTTTTGCAGGTACAGGCGTCCGGTTCCAGTCTCGGAATTGTAACTCTCCCGCAGGACATCAGAAAACCCCGAAACAGGTACCATTCGGCTTCTTCACAAGAACAACGTTTGCTACCTAATCCGGGTAGTATCATTGCCGAATCAACCCAGCATCTATTAGCTTCTTGACCTCGGCGGCAGCCGCTTATGACCTTTCCGTGCCGTGATTTCTTTTCTTTTTCCTAACTGACTTCTTTTTTAGATCCACGACGAGTTTGTGGATAGCAAGATCTGGGCTGATGCCTGGCATCACTTCCACTTCAAAGGCAAAGATGTATTTGAACTCTTTCAATAGGTTGTGCAGGTCCGCACGCAAGTTAGCAAAAGCAGTCGTCCCCACTTGAACAGTAAGTTCTTGACGAGTGTCATCTAGAACAATATCAATGTGTTTACCAGCCTGCTGGGGACGGAGTTCATCCGGCTGGTCTACGGTCCAACTGGTCCGCCGTCCTCTTTTTGCCGGCTGCCTTAGGTGCAGGCGTGGCTTCGTTGAAGTCATCAATGTCAGTGGGCTCTTCGTCTTGGACGGCTGCAGCCATAGTAGGCTTGACGTTTGAGTGATAGCATTCCCTTGCCGTCTTCTAATCCCCATTCAGGGAACCCACTAGCCTCATCCTTCTCGAGTTTCAGCAGCATGAAGGATATGATGATGACTTCCTTGGACTCATTGAGGGTTTGTCGGCCCAAAAAAAGATTATAGGCGTTCAATTCTTCAACCACCAGGAATTTGACGACCATATGGCGTCCTTTCCCCTTTTCACCCAGCCGGATGGGTAGGTCAATCCTCCCCACCGGATGCACTACCCCATCCCCGAAAGCGACTAAGGGGTGGGAAACTTTGTGCAAGCTGTTATGCTTATACTTTAGCTTTGCCAAGCACTTGTAGCTGATAAGGTCAGACGAGCTCCCGGTATGAATGAGAATCCGGCCCACTCGTTGATTGGCGACCTTGCATTCGATGACTATAGGATCATCATATGGATGCCTGACCTTACCCCTATCCTTCTCTGAGATGACGACCTCAGGGAAGGTATCCTTCGACGTCTGACCATCATCAACTAAGTTGACATCGAGCCTTCTGATGTAGTCCTTGGTGCCCCAGATGGTAGGACCCCCTCCAGTAAAACCGCATGCAATAGTATATATCTGCTCTTCATTTGAGCTTATAGCAAGCTGGTCGGGCTTTTTAGACGGCTGCCCACTATTTGTTCTAAGGGTCACCTTAGACTTTAGAATGTAGGATTTCAGCACCCCTTTGTCAGCCAGACTGTCCAACAACCTCTTGAGGCTATAGCAGTCATTGGTGTCATGGCCTATATATTCATGGAAATGACAGTATTTCTTTTTGTCCCGACTTTTGGTAGACCTTTTCATTGCTGTCGGTTTTTCAATAGTTACCCGGTCTTTGATCTCTATGAGGATGGAGTAGCAGACCTTCTTGAACTCATACTTAGGAACGTACGGTTTCAACTCTTTTTTCTTCTGGGACGGCTGACCAGAATTGTCCGCTACCCAGACTTGTTTTCATTTCTTACTCTCTTCGTTTTTAGCCGGCTGAGTAGACCGACTCTCTTTTTTGTCGGAATTTTAAGAGTCTGACGGCGTCTTGATGGCACAAAGCTCAGTAGCCTGTATATATGCTTCCGCCTCCATCAGAACTTAAAGGTCGACCTGTCCTTCAGACCTTTAAAGAAGTCTATGTAGGCAACTTCGTATGACAACCCTTGAATCTGAATTCTCAACAGATTGAACCGCCTAACGTAGGACCTTAGACCTTCTATATCCCCTTGCTGAATAGCTCCTAAGTCAAGACTTGTCTTTTTGGAGGGGATGTTTATAGAGAAGTTGGACGCAAATAGGTATGCGAGCGTCTTGAAAATTTTGTTGCAGCTGGCTGGCAAATTGCCAAACCATCGTTGGGCTATGCCCTTCAACGTTGCCGGCAAGCATCGGCACCAAGCGCTATAATCCAACCCCTAAATACATGAGGTTGGTGTACGACATTAGATGATCTTCCAGGTTAGTAGTACCATCATAGGTACCAACCAACACATTCTTAACTTTGGCTGGCTATGCCGCCTTGGTTATCTCCTTGGAGAATGCCGACGGCTGTTCCCCAAGTTTTAGTAGCCGGAGCTGCCAATCCATTGGCTGAACATTCCGTGCCACCTGACCCCCAAAGAGGGCCGGTTGCATGTGTTGTGATCCATACGACATATATGGTTGTTGGGGCACATACGGAGCCGAATGGATTATCTAAGGGCCAGAAAAAACGGACAGGCTGCCTGACTGACCCTTTCGGTTTGATTGCGAATACTTCATTGAAGTTTTCTTAAAGCTGTTCGGCTAAGTCGACGTTTAAGCCGACTCGGACAATTGTTGACTTTTCTTCTGCTGGATTAACATCCGAGCATCCGAGTAAGTCTTTTTTTATCCATCCGGCTGAACTTGCTGGATGACCTTCCTTTTCCCTATTTTAGGGAATCTGATTTTAGACTGATCAAACAAGGACCGATTCTCATCCTTTTTTTTAGGATGTGGAGTAGGCACACGGTCCTTGACTGGCTTTTTCTTCTTGGTCGACTTACCCCTGCTAGAGCCAGCCGTCTTCTTGTTGATCAAATCCTTGATTTCCCGTTTGAAACCTGTCATGAATTCCATGAGCTCGTTTCGAGTGACAGGGGCTGCACCTTCTGCCGCCTAGGGTTCAGAAGGCTGTATGATTGGCACACCTGGGCCAGGTTGACCAATTCTCCGTTCCTTTATTTGTTAAGAACGGGTGCGCCTTGCTCTAAGTGATCCTTCAAGGGCCACATAGGTGTCAACATTGAAGTCGTCACAATTGTCTTGGTCTGTATAGACCTCTACTCCGTCTAAGATTCGTTTCTCATTATGAGGTGGTACAGGCTCTTGTAAAGTCATCTTAGAAGTAATCTCCCTACAGACACGCTAAATGTTTCAGGGTTTTTTTGATCTCCCTACAATTCCAAGACTGGTCTCTGGACGCATGTACCTGCAAAATAACGTTGACTCCGGGTGAGTGGTGTTGCGCCTCCAATGATCAAGTTAGAACGTGTATGTAGTCTGTAAAAAGTGCGGAAAGTAAAGTATTTTCTCGGATTTCGAGAGAATATCTGCAATTAATGATTGCTCTGTTTTTTTTGTGTATATTTCTGAATGTGTCCCATGATGGTAACATCTCCCTATTTATAAGGTCTCGAAATGCGTGCCGCCATCCTAGGTTACAGAAACATAGGAATGGAGGGCTTCCTTGGGAATTAGGCTAGAAAAGCCGCCATTTTTCCCAATCAATGGGGATGCCACGTGTCAGCAGGGGATAGGGTCTCTGGGAACCTCTCCTGAGGTGACACGTGTCACCTTCACATTGGTTTACGTGTCCTGGGTAAAAGTACCCAAAACACCCTCCATCAAGGGTCCGATAGACCTTTATTGTGATAACATTGGAGCTATTGCTCAGGCCAGGGAGCCAAGAGAACACCAGAAGGTCAAACATGTCAAGCGGCGATTTCACATGAAAAGGGAGTAGAAATCCGAGGGTGAAATCAGAATTTGTAAGATTGGAACGGACGACAATGTAGCCGATCCATTGACTAAACCTTTGCCTCAAGTGAAGCACAACAAGCACGTTGAGGCAATGGAGATCAAGCATGTTAAAGATTGGCTTTTAGTTCCTTGTATATTGTGGCTTTGAATTAATTAATGAGTCCATTCGATTACTGAGAATATTAAAACAGGGTATCAAGACCATGTCTTGGATAAAGAAACACCTGTTAAGTGAACATTGAATATTTTAATCGAAAATTTTCCCTAATCAAGGTCATTTAAATGATGGACGATTAATGACCATATGAGATTAGTGTGTAGTATGATTTATAGCAGCGTTTCTTGTGCTATGAGGACATGATTGTGAGAAATCATTTGCACAGGTTTTAGTTTGGAAATGTACTGGATGAACCTATGAGAATACTTTAAGAGATATAAAATCTTCATAAGTATATTTCTCATTATAACTATTGGAACCTTTTTCCTCGACCATGAGTAGTGCAAGTTCTCTTATTTGAGTACTAGTCTTTTTGATATTGTCAAACGTCTGCCGTACATGGGGATTATAACGACAACACTGGGCGACTAGGTCCTCTAAGTAAGGGATTTTTCCCCACCAATCACCATCTGACAATTGGACCAATCAGGTTCCGCCATGTGTCCGTCACATGGGCGAATAGGAGCCTGCCATGTGTCAAGCAATGATCAGTCCACTATGGACCAATTACGACACGACACGTGTCCTTCCCATGACACCTGGGATAACCGGTCACCTAGGCCCAACTTCCGAGGGAAGCCCAATCAGCCCAAGGTTAACCTAAACCTAGATTGACACGTTTCTCGAGGTTATAAATACCTCCCTTAATCCCCATTATGGGAATAAACACTAAAAACGCAGATTACACACATTAAACACTCTCACCTAGAGAGACCCAATCACTTTAATTTCCTCATTAATTACTCCTTGATCAAGTAATAACTTGACCGTCGGAGGCGGATCTCCAATCATCCGGAGCATCCGTTTGTTTTGCAGGTACAGGCGTCCGGTTCCAGTCTCGGAATTGTAACTCTCCCGCAGGACATCAGAAAACCCTGAAACATTTTGGCGCCGTCTGTGGGGAGAGTACTTCTAAGATGGCATCCACGTTTGTACCGGCTCCTGAAGAGAGACGTCCCCTGGACGACCCTCTAGTTCAGTCGGACCACGATACTGAGAATGAATTTGAAGTTGAAGCTCACACAGCTTCAGACGGGACCCTAAGGGCCCGACGTGCCCGTCATACCGAATGGAGGGAACGGGAACATCTTCAAACTGGAAGCGAGCCAGCAGGCGCACCGCCTGTTCGGCAGCAGCCGACTGATGGGTCTGCTCCCATCACAAGGAACGAACTCATGACCTTCATGAGGGACTTCAAGGGAGAAATTCAAGAGTTGATCAACAAGAAGCCGCCTGCTCTGCACAAGGAGCAGTCGGCTAAGAAACCCTCCACTTAACGGAAGAGGAAAACCAGTTTAAGGGCGAGAGGCGACCCCTCATCCTAAATCTAGGAAGTGGGAGCCACTTGCCCTTGATTTCGCAAAATACCGTTTTCCTACTCCAGGAAATAGGAAACATGTTCGTCATATTCAGGCGGACGGGTCGAGGAAAACGTACACAGACGCTCGGCTACTGCTAGAGCAGAAGAAGAGTGACCGATCGTCAGAGTCGACCTCTACTTCAAACTTCCAAGACAGTCTGTGAAATACCTCGATGAGGCATACTCAGTCGTATCATGAGAGTCAGTCAGGCGGCACCTCCTGTCAGTCCGGCTTTCATAGCGACCAGGCGGTACCAAACTTACCGTTTGTACCGAACAACAATATTTTTTTACAACCACCTCCGTTTGGTGGACATGCAGCAAAAAATGTCCAACCTATGGACTGGCAGCTACGGTTGCTTAGACTTGGTGAACAGCCGTCGGCCTTCTCCAAGGAAATTACTGAAGCCGCTCAGCCGGCCAAAGTGAAAAATGTATTAGTAGGCGCCTATGACGGCACTACTAACCCAGAAGACCATCTGATGTCATTCACCAACCTGATGTACCTTCAAGGGTTGGATGATCCCACTTGATGCAAGTGTTTCCCAGCGACTCTCAAAGGAATCGCACAACAATGGTTTGACAACCTGCCGACTGGTTGTGTAAATAATTTCAAGACGCTTGCTTACTTATTCACCTCCAACTTCGCCATAAACATCCCTGCGCAGAAGACGAGCCTTGATTTTGGAACAATTCAGCAGGGCAAAAAGGAGGGGTTTCGTTCTTACATCAGGCGGTTTAACCTGATGAGAATACAGATTCAAGGGTTACCGGATGAAGTAGCCTATACTGACTTTTTCAGAGGTCTCAAAGACGGGTCGACCTTCAAATTTGATTTGGTCCGAAAGAGGGTGGCGACTCTTCAAGAGGCCTTGATTGAAGAGGAAGCCTATATACAGGCGACTGA